>NW_007578037.1:0-87174 GCF_000690725.1 Stegastes partitus | reverse complement strand
GTTTTTTTTTTACATTGAAAATCGTTTATTTTAACAGGGAATTTTGAAAAAAATACAGATTTTTTTGTGTCGACATTATTTACAGTTTTAGCCTGTTTTTTAGGGTAAACATTTAAATGAATTTTTTTTTCTGTGATTCTACAGGTTATTATATTTTAGGAATTTAACAAGACACGAAAATTCTGTGAAATAACAGTAAAATGCTCAAACATTACACTTACAATCTGTTCAAACACATTTGTTTTTACAGTGTAGAATACAGCAGGGTTTCATCATGAAGTGTGCTGACTAGACGTCACTGAGAACAGCACAGAACTGCTTCTTCTTTCTTAAAATGTGGTCATTTTAAATGTCAGCCAGAGGGGAAAATACTTTAATAAATTAAGCAACCGGTGCCTGTTTGTCTTTTCCTCTCAAAGATGCATTTCTCCACCTTTGTGCTCTGCCTGGGTTTGGGGGCTTTGGTCAAATGTGGTGAGTAAAATGTGTCAATTGTTTTTTTTAAAACAGAATTATTATTATTATTATTTTTAAAATCAATTAGCTTTATTCATTTATTTTCCATCTATAAGTGTGTGTAGATTATAGAATCGTAAGGACAGGATATGCAACACATTCCTCCTAATACTGATTAATTTTCTTAGAACAAGGTGTTTTTATATTCAGGATGTGAACAACTACTACTCACAGCTCATGTTTGTTATATTTCTGTTTCAGCTGCTGGGAGTGAATGGTGCTATACCGGCTGTGGTAAGTAAGGACAGATCAGTCGGATTCAGATCAAACTATAATTAGTCAGCATGAGTTTGTGGTATTAAACATGTCTCTGTCTTTCATAGAATACACCCCGTCCAAATGGAAAGACATCTCCGGCTCTTTTTGTGGAGAAAAGAGGCAGTCTCCTGTGAACATAGTCCCCAGCCATGTTGTGACTGACCCTAATCTGGGAAACTTTACCTTCGTCAACTTCTCCTCTCAGCACGCCATCAAGTCCATCGAAAACAATGGACATACGGGTACGCACACTGAGACTTCCACCTGCTTTTTTGTATCTATATTTACTGTATTTTAACACAGTTTTGCTAAACTTGTTAGTGGTGCTTTTCCCTTAGTGACCTATTTGAAAACTTCTTCAACTACTGCACAACAGACACTGTCCCATATGCAGCATGCATATTTATGACAGGATCAGTATGAAACTATTCAAACTGTAACTACATAAACATGCTTCCCCATCTTTGCCATGCATAGTGAAATGCAAACTGAAAGACAATGAAGTTGAAGTGAGTGGAGGTGGACTCAACGGAACGTACTCCGCCCTACAGTTTCACTTTCACTGGGGCGACACGAAGCATCACCCAGGTTCAGAGCACACCATTGATGGCCACAGATATCCGATGGAGGTACAGCATCACTCGACATCGTGCCGTTTTCTCTCCTTATTTTTTTTATTGCTTCTCACTTTATGTAATCTCTTGTAGATGCACATAGTCAGTCTGAGGAAGGGTCTCACTGTGCAGGAGGCCATAGAGAAGTCAGATGGAATCGCCGTTCTTGGATTCTTCATAAACGTATGTCTGTCAAAGTTTACTCCACAGACACGTCTCTGCATTGTTGAGTGTTAAATGAAAAGTTTTTATGGAAACTGTTCCTCTTGTATTTACATCATTCGCTCTTTGGGACTAGGCCACACTTGAGTGATGAGGTTTACATCCACCCAGAGTTTCCCACTTTGACACCACAGTTCATGCACCGTCTCCATGATGCTTGCATGTTAGCAAGTCCCTCAATCACTGATGACTGTACTCTCCCTACATTCTGCAACAGAAACATGTGCAAAGCAACTGAGTTATTTATGTCTTCTCCCTAAAGGCAACTGAAGATGGAAATATGTCAGGGCCATGGAGCATGCTCACATCTTACCTAAAAAATGTCACAGGTATGACTAGTTTTTCTTTACATCGTTAAGATTTGGATTCTTGGAGTGCAGCGGGTTGTAATAATTGACCTAGTATTTACTAATGCGGGATGCTTTAAGGTTTTGCTTCCAGATCATTGCTTATGTTTTGCCAAGGGACAAATATCTTACACTACTACTCTACACTATCCATTAGTTAGCACCAGGAGACGCATAAAGTTGTAACATTTTTTATTGTGAGAAATGACACACCAGATCATAAGAGGTTAGAGCTTTGTAATTGAAGTAACTCCTCCACTCAGATTGGTTTCATAGCCATCTGTATTGGTATGTCCGTGCTGATTCTCCATCATCCAGTTCACGGTAAAGCCAAGAGCTTCAGTAGAAGGCAGCCTGACTTCTATGGAGGAACTCAAGACCAAGTTCTAAGTACCTGATACGTGGTGCCTCAGACCCGTTCTGTTTAGAGATGGTTTGGTTTAACATGAATGGATTTTCTCTCTCAAACCATGTGTCCTTTCTGCTGTCATCAAAGGAGAGAGTTGTTTTCTGACTACTCTCATCATCTAAGAAATGGACACACCCTTGACTACAGCCATGTTCAGATTTTTTTTTTTTACAAATGGTTTCAGAAAGAGGTTAAGAAAACCCATCTGTGTTACACTGGAGCAGCCATCTGTAAACAGAGGAAGGGGTCTATGACACCACTCATCAGGTACTTATAATGCAGTTTTGAGATCTCCCCCATTAGCACTTGAATCATCCCTCATCTGGCAATTTCTCAACTGTTCAGACCTCAAGGCATGTCAATGGAATTATCAGCGGGCCATCCGCTTTGTAATTTGGGGGTGACTAATCATACTGGGACTCCTCTAGAGTCAGTTAAAACTGAAGAAGCCTCTTGGATAAGAGATGAAAGGTCTTTAAGAACATTTAAAAAAATGAGGTCTGGTTGCCTTCTCCTGAAGCTTTAGGATCTTTGTTTGTGATTCCTGTAACTTATAAAAGAGACATTTAAACTGAGATTCATGTGTTTTTATTTTTAATGTCACGTTATAAATGTAAGAGTCATCAAGCAAAATTCATGCAGGTGAGATTGAGAGTGAGCCTGATGGAATATACGTCACAAAGTCTGCAACAGTCAGTCCATTGTTTTTTAATTCCTGATCATATTCAAGGCAAGAACTTCAGGAAGCTGTTGTTTTTTTTTCAAGCCCACATGATTTTCTTTTACCCGCAGCTTTTTTATGTTACATCTTCCCACAGACGAGGGTGATGAGGTTAACATAAACCACAACATCTCCATTTATGACCTGATTGGAAATGTAGACATGACAAAGTTCTACCGGTACATGGGCTCCCTGACCACACCCAGCTGCAACGAAGCAGTCGCGTGGACGGTGTTTCAAGAGCCAATCAACATCCATAAAGATCTGGTAAGTTGGGCTGAATTTTCCGGGACAAAGGGGAGAAAAGGCCATGTTTAGTCAGCACATATCCCCAGCAGAAAGCGAAACATGTCCGCTTGATTACGCCTGTGAACAACCTAACCAATCCAGGCGGCAGTGTTACGAAATGGACAGGAAACTTAGAATTTCCGTGTGTTGCCTACATCAGAATAATAAATGTATTCATTTGTTACATACTTCCAATGAACAGCCAAACCCATAAATGACCTGTGACAATTGGAATCACACACAACCTGTTACACAAGCACCCGTAGATGTGGCGTCGCAAGAAAACATTGACAAGCGACTGGACATACTGGTGTCTGCTTTTGATAGCTGTTTGATAGTGACACTCGCTGTAGTTTCTGTTGACTGCGACAGCAGGCAAACATGTTTGGCGTGCTGCATGTGACTGGAAAAAGAAGAGATCATTTTGAGTCATGTTGCAGAAGGATAATCTTTTTCTTCATCTTATCTACCTGACAGACATCATCACTCTGTAGATAAGGGAGGGACACATATTTTTGTATGTGGTTTGTTCTTGGCAACATGCGGGGCCTCAACAGGTGCACCACTAGCGTCTCCTAAACAGTTAGAACATGCATATTTCACATTTTAACTCATTGTGGGCACATTTTTCAATGCCGCATAAACTTGTGCACCCTTATGGCTAGAAGCGAGGAGACCACAAAAATGTCTCTCTATGTAGTAAAGCACCAATATAATGTCATGAATCATAAATAAGACAAAAACAAAAGTTCAATTTCTTAGATTTTTTTGATTTCAGGATCTTTGGAAAGAAAAAACAGCTGTGGTTCTACATACCACAGATGTTTAACTGTTTACACTTCTACAATTTCTATAAAGTGGTTGTTTTCTACGCCTCTACTTTAGAATTATATTTCAACATGCTGTATGTACCTTCCAGCAACTTGATGACAACTTACTCCTTTAATCCTTAACTTTAATCCTTTCTGGATATACAGTATATTTTAGAATTCTATTTTTTTTTTGCTTTCAGTCTCAAATTTGTTTCCATGCTTGGACAACAGCTACTGAACCTGGTGCAAATGGTTTATATTTGGTGAATTTTTTAACGAGACATGCAAAATAAAGTGATTCTGATGATTTTTTTAAAAAATTAGATGTGGTTGTTTTTCTGATGGAACCACACATCACATATAATTAGTCAAAGAACAGGACCACAGGAAAGTTGGAAACCCAATGATTCATTGTCTTACTCTAATTAATGGTGTAATTTTGGGGATTTTTTCAAAAGATAACACTCCTTTCAAACCCTTCCGCTGGGTTTTGTGGTCCAGAGGGTTAAACGATTCAGTTTAAAATGCCAAAAGATACGTTTTTGTGTGTGAGATCAAGAATGTGTTTGTCTTTTTTTGTGTGTGTAAAAAAGCACTGTAGTCTGCGTTCTCTGGTAGGACAGCTAAATGACAGAAACATGAAACCTACCAGGAACGGGCCCAGTGGAACTCCACCGATTTTACGCATCAGTTTGTTCACGAGTGCTGGTCAGTGCTGGTGCATTTCCGGAAATGTTGTAGACAGTTTTGTGTGGCTACCGAAGGAGCTGGAATGCAACTCATTTGAAGGTGTTTGAAAATGACAAAAATCTGGGTGTGCTGATCCAAAAAGAAGCAAAGTCACCAGACCCGGAACCTGTTCCTTATCTGTGCTGGAGGCCTGTGTCTCTTGGCTCCAGTGGTCACTATTAGCATAACACATCCAGTCTCAGATTGAACTGTTGGTGGTTGGGTTACATAATAGGAAACATAGTCTGCCACTGCTATAGGACTCTTTTAAGCCAAACCCCCTGTAATAAGAATCTTGAAAATTAACACGTAGAAGAGCAGAAAGCCAAAAAGTTTATACAAACTGACACAAAAGCTGTCACATAAAAAAAGGTCAGGCCATTTTCAAAGGGAGAATTGCTACCTCAGGTTACCTTTACAGCGTTATGTTATAAATAGTGCTCTGTGCTGACAACAAAGTATGGGCCCTTTGACTCTGCTGGGGGGGTTGTGGTAACTTAACTGCTGTGGGGATGGGAGGGATCTCTCTATGCTGCTAGTGCATAACTTCAAGTCTTATTTGTGACCATATCATCCAGGTTCTTGCTCCAAATGGGCCTGTGGGGGGTGACTCACACAGTTTTGCATTTAAGCATTGATGATCTTCTTTTGGCAATGACTTAAAACTCTTTTTGGTTGCTATGGCTCCTCTCAGGTTCAGCTGTTTCCCCAGGATGCAGGCCTCACTAACGTCTTTCGACCTACACAACCGCTGAATGGGCGTCAAGTGTTTGCCTCACCTGCAACCCCTCTACCTCCCAGTGAGTTGGAAAACCAGACACATTCACTGCATGAACCATGATAGTTGGCACATTAAATATGTTTGTCCTCCTATTCTTTAGGTCCTCCATGGTGCTATGATGATCACTGTGGTATGTGTCAACAAAACTGTAATTGAGAGTTTCAAAGCGACGCTGCTGTAGGCATTAGGATGTAAACATTTACCTCTCTACCACTAGATTACACTCCATCTAAATGGCACCTCCTGCCTCAGTCCTACTGTGGAGGCGAACGCCAGTCACCCATCAACATTGAGACAAAGAATGCTAAGACTGACATCCACCTTGATGAGTTCACGTTTACAAAGTTTGACGACAAGCACGCCATCAAGTATATCACCAACACAGGCCATGCAGGTCGGAATCTTTTCTTTCATTATATGGGTGGATGTTTTGGATGTGTTTGAGACTGAATTTGCTAACAGGACAAACTTTAAGAACATTTAAATTTGTGTAATCTTATGACCTACAGTTGACTATTTGCCCTGGAGTCAGCGCTGAAATGTGAGCTGTATCTTTAGAAATGGAGAACATTTTAGGCATAATTGTTCATGCAGTCCATTTGTACATTCGCATTTCTTCATCTGCACTGCCATTAAAAAGTATTCAACACGGCTGGAAGTTTGGCCCTTGTAACTAATTGCAGCATTGAATTGTGGTCAATTAAATTTTGCTTTTTGGAAAAAAAAATTACCAAAAAAAAAGACTCTCATGTCAAACACACAAATTGCCTGCCCTTGTGTCAGATTAGGTGAGACACTTTAAACGGGGTGACTACTTATGCAATTACTTCTTTGTTTTTAATTATTTGGCATTATCTTGTAGAAATCTGTTTTCACTTTGGCATGAAAGAGTCGTTTTTGGGGGTAAATTCTTGTTAAGGAAAAAAAAAATTATACTGATCACGATTCAAGTTCAAAAGTGTGAAAAAGAGAAAACTTGCAGGAGGGTTGAATCCGTTTAATAGGCACCATAGTTGAAAGGAATGAGAGTAAAGATGCATGTCTGTACATCTTGTGTCCTCTTTGAACTCCCAGTGAAGTGTGTCTTGAAGGACAATTTGGTGGAATTGTCAGGGGGAGGTTTGGGACACGTCTACTCCACCCTTCAGTTCCACTTTCACTGGGGAACCACATCACATGACTCCAAGGGTTCAGAGCACACTGTGGATTCAAAAAGATACCCAATGGAGGTAAAAGCTCGAAAGCTCTGATTTGTTGCAATGTTACAGCATTGTTCTCTAATACCTTTATTCCATTAAGTGTGTGTTTTGTCCAGATGCATATAGTGAGCAAGAGAAAAGATCTAACCCTGGAGGCCGCAATTAAGACTCCTAACGGGCTGGCGGTGCTGGGGTTCTTTATTGAGGTAAGGTTCAGTCTACTAGTAGTAGAGCTGTGCTATGGTGGCTGTTAAACACTTCAAAAACTTTATGACAATCCGGAATGAGGGCTTACAAACAACTTGGCAAACAAGCTTTAGTGAAAATATACAACATGAAAATGGAGAGGAAAAAGCCCACCAAACCTGTTCCAACAAGCAGCCTGAGGTCCATCACTGAACAGGTGAACTCCCTAACGGCGACATATCAGCATTTCATCTCTCGTGAAACAAATATATACCTCCCCTCATCCATCTTGAGACATTCTACGCACATATTTACATGAGATGGAAGTTTAAGTACTGAACCTCACCTTCATACACGCTGTTCATTCAGTTGTTCAATTCACAGTGTGGTTCATGCCTGATTTCAAGTTTGCTAAAAAAGCATTTGGGAATGGAAATCTCTCTATTGTGTGTTTTGTATAAGCCATGTCAATACAAGCTCTGCTATTCTTCATACAAGTGGTATACATAAATATTTGAATTAGTTCAAGGAATTTACATTGATTCCTACACGAGAAACTCAAGATTTCTTAACGTAAATTTGACGTTGAATAAAGTGAATCTATTTCTTGATGTCTATTTTTCAGTCCAAGGTTACAACCAAAAGTAGCAGTAGCAGCTCAGGACATGAGACGGTAAGTAGTTTAGCTTTCTTGCCCAAATTTTTTTTATTTTAAGAGCTGAATGTGCTTCTCCACAATGTAAATCTCCTGATTATTCACCAAATTCGTAGACAAATCCTTCTTCAAGTTCAGCATCCAGCATGGAATACTGGAAAAAACTGACCGACCACCTCCATGCTATTCAAAACATCAGTAAGTGCACACTTGTTTTATTAAATATAAACGCAAAACTAATCTATTGGGACACATGTCAATATTTACATGTACACAAATGATCTCCATTTTGCTTCAATGTAGGCTCTAATGTCAGCGTCACAGCAGAGCTCTCTATTGATGACTTGCTTGGCAGTGTGAGTCGAAAGTCATACTTCCGCTACAATGGCTCCCTGACAACCCCGTCATGCAATGAAGCAGTGGTTTGGACAGTCTTTAAAGAGTCTATCGAGGTGGACGAAAGCCTGGTGAGTGTTACTCCTCATCTAGGTGCTGTAGGCTCATCAAACAGCCTTTTTTCCTCAATCAGAAGCCTTTATACAAACAGTCAGAAGCAGCCCTTGAATGAAAAACATATCTGGCCTTGCTTTGTGCCTTTCTTTGTGCTTTGCCACTCAAACATAATTCTTGAGTCCAGCAATCAATATATATATAAATATATTTATGTATTCTGGGGATTGTGTAAAGTGTTGATTAACAATACGGAGCAAACCATTCAGTGTTATTGAAATATTGATGAAGGGAATACTTGATCATGTGGTACACTGGAAGAAACAGACACATATACTATACTATACTGTACTGTACTGTACTATACTATACTATACTATACTATACTATACTATACTATACTATACTATACTATAAACTTTACCTAATTCACAGGACAATCAGAAATGACTACAGTAAGCTAAAGACTAGATTAGACTGAAAGGCAGAGTTGGCAAAGATTATTTAACATCAAAGGGATGCACACATGGTTGCACATCACTGATGACTGAGTTTACATTTCTGACTTTTGCTTGAGTGAAACATGAGGAAGTTTACACTGACATCAACTGGAACAGATTCATGTGTACTGGCCTGAAAAAAATACAGTTACTTCAAAATGTATTCAGTGTTATTGTGGAGTAGATTTTAGATCAATAACATTGGCTTTTCATTTTCTCATTTGTTTTTTTTTTTTTTTAACAAACGTGTTCAGATCTTTACTGCAGTTTTCCACATAAAGATCAGTGACAAGAAGGTTTTTAAACAAGGAGGTGACCAGAGACCCAACAGTCAGTCTAACAGACTTTCAGAAGTCCTCTGAAGAGATGGGAGACCCGGCTAAAAGCACAATCATCTTAGCAGCATGATATCAGTCAGTTGTTTATGGTTGTTTATGAGCAACTCGACAGATTCCCCTCTGAGTAAAATCCATGTGACAGCCCACTTATTGTGAATAAACTACTTCAAACAGTCACGGAGAGCATGAGGAAAAAGATTTGCACATCTGATAAATCAAAAAAGATTTGGGCAGAACTCCAAATGCTGTTTTCAGCCAACACGTGGTACTGCTCGTCTCCTGGCTAGTGATATCTCTACAGTGAGGCATGGTGGTGGCAGCATCATGCTGTCAGAGTGCAAACGGAGAGACTGGTCAGTGTTAAGGAAGAGATGAATGCAGCCAAATACAAAGAGGCGAAAATCTGCTCCAGAATGCAGTGACCTGGGACTGGGGAGAAAGAATCTTTCGCCATTCAGCACAACAATGAACCAAAGCGAACAGCCACGATCAAGCTGGTGTGGCTTCAGGACAAGTTACTGACTGTCCTTGAGCGGCTTAGCAAAAGGTCAGACTTAAACCCATCAGAACATCTGTGTAGAGACCTCACAGATGCTTCCCATCTTCCCATGAAGCCATAACTGTTGCCAAAGGGGCTTTGACAAAGTTTTGAAACAAGAGAATTACTTTTTTTAAAATTTTAATGTGAAAACAAAGCTAAATACATGTTTTCCTTTGTCATTATGGGTCAAAACAATTCAATTCAATTCAATTTTGTTTATATTGCGGCAATTCTCAACATATATCATCTCATAACACTCAACATAGTAAGGTGAAGACCTTACGAATTTTAAACAGAGAACAGAGAACCTAACAATCCAAAGCTACCTTTGAATTCCCTATGAGCAAGTATTTGGTGACAGTGAGAAGGAACCCAAAGAAACACCCAAAAACCTTTAACTGGGAGGAAAAAAAAAAAAAGAAAAATTCAGACAGAACCAGGCCCAGGGAAGGCAACCATCTGCCTGGTCTGGTTAGGGTGAGGGAGTGGTCACTGATAATAACTTTAATAACAACTTTGTTCATTTAAAATTAAATTTACACTATAAAATGCACTATAAATAAAGTTTTATTTTTATTTTTTAAAAATGGATGCAAGAATCCAAAAGTGTCAAAAGTCATTACTTAAATTTCAGTTAAATTTCAAACTCAAGAGCTGGATTTTAAAGCTACATCCAAACTCGTGAGTGCTCTCGTGAATACAGATCCCTGATTTGACTGGGGATCTCTGTAATCTGTGAGAAACACATGACAGGGTGACTAAACTGTACATTTTGTCACAATCTTTTACGATCTGTAAACAGCGACAGCATTATAGCGTCACCAGGATGGGGAACCTCTCTTCTTGGTCTCTCTTGTCATGTCACATCGTACGTACGTACGTGACAAGCTTCGCTATCGTAACAGGTTCTACTGCTTGGTTAGGTTCATAAGTGCAGAGAGATAATGATCAAATAACAATGTGTACAACAGATACTGCTAATTATTTCTTTACCTCCACTAGATGAAGATGTTCCCGACTTATGCAGGCTACAATGACGTGTTTCGGCCCTCACAGCGTCTTCATAGTAGGACAATCTTCACCACATCAGCTTCGACTTCCCCTGGACCCATCCTAATGTCTCTGCTGCTGGCAAGCCTCTGTGCCATTTTTCTGTAATTTGGATCTGTGAAGAACGAGTGAGAGGAACATACATTGCACTAATTATTTATCTTTTTGTGTTAGCAATAGACCATAAAAGTGATTTCACTGGTGATGTCTTTAGAATAATCTTTACTTTGATTTATTGCTACATGGTTGATTAAACTATGGGCTGTTATCCACTGTCTGCTGTGCTGTTAAAATTTATATATTAAAATGACAAGCTTACTAAACTTTGGTTGAAGCTACATCTCAGATAATTCAATATGTTGCCTAGCCATTAATTTCTAAATGTTAACATTAGTTTAGTGTTGTTTTTTTAATGGAATGTGTTGACCACACAAAAGAAAGAGAGAGAGAAGAAAAAATGTGTTGCGTTGAGTGATGTTGTGATTCAGCAGTGAGAAATGTATTCTTGTAACAGACAAATAAAATTAAATGCCACTGGTGTTGTTTAAAAGAGAAATCTTTCCAGAATTTTTGTTGCTTATCTTTGATGGTTTCTGGCAACCGGCTGGAAGCATCACATCAATTATGGTTTATTATTTTTCAGTATTATATCATGAACAGAATGACAAGTTTGTCGTCATCTCATCAGATCAGTATCAATCATATAGAATCACTGCAGCATGTAAAGAGTTCATTTGCAAAAACAGACAACTCCATTTTTGAAGATTTTCAGAAAACATATTTTGTTGTTTGCTTGAGATGATATCAATAAAACTGAGTGGATTTGACTCAGTAGAAATGACATGACAACAATAGAGATAACCTAAGTTTGATTGATATTGTCTCAGGTAGACGATGGAACAGTGGGTTTTCTGAAGGTTTGTGAAGATGGAGTTCTCTGTTTTCATATATCACCCACTTTATTTGATTTTTGTAATTTTTTTTCCCTTTATTGTATAGGGAAGTGGAGAGGGAGACAGGAAGGTATGGAGAGCTGCAGTAATCATTAGAAAGTGTACGCTGGTGGGACAAATGTAAAATATAATGTATGTACCAGGCTTCTTAAATCAATTAGGACTGACCTGCCAGAGGGACAGTGGCAACAAGCACAAAACCTGAAGTTACCAAAAGATAAGTTGCTAACTAAAACTCAACTACAGATGAAGGTTTAACATTTGATTTGAAGGCCTCCAGTGACCCTCTGATGCCAGCAGCTTGTTCCAGAGGTTTAGGGTTTGAAGGACACGTGAGTAATGACGACTTTCTAACTGTCCAGACAGACAGGAGCCTTGCCATGTGACACTGGAGATGGAACAAAAAGTGTTTGAAGGATGTCAGACAGGTCTGCAGGGACATTCCCATTTACAAGTTGTTGGTGTGATTTTACATTTCCGTGGCTCTGAGATTGGTAGAGTTTATCCTTTCAGACTGTTTTTCTGCTGTACTGTGAGTTTGTTTTTCAAGGAGAGAAAAAAAAAATGCCAAAAATTGTCTGTAGGTGAGATGAGCACCCAGTCTGCTGTAACCAAAATGATCCTTTAAGAAGAAGATGTCTCACTCTGATAGCTTTTGAACAGTTTTTACCGTGAAATTAGCTGAAATTATTTGTAGCTTTTGAACTAACTTATCACTCTTATGAAATTATTAATGTCTCTGACTCAAAGACACGACAGCCCGTATTTGCGAATAAGGAATTTAACTCCTGAATGCTAATCTAATCTGTAATCTTATTTCACTGACATGACACAGCATTAAGTCAATCTGGATAAGGACATATGCCCAGAATCACAGCAACATGTTCACAAATTTAAAAACAAGGTACAGAGAGCTGCTGTAAAGAAGTTGTATGCTTGTTGAACTGTGATTTAACTGGTACTTATTTGTCCACCAGTTATAAAATGGAATCACAGTACTTCCCTGAGCAGGTTGCCTATCCAGCAAATCTGTGTGATCTTAAAATGAAACCACGTGACAAGTTGGAAGAGAGGAATCATCATTAGGTGGAGCTAGCAACAGGCCATGTGAGAGGTGACCCGACTACACACTTCCTTTCGTATTTCGTCGGAAGGTAAATAGATTGTAAACTACAGGTTTAATCTTTAACAGTGTGCTGTAGTATGTTGCATCGTCCATTGTGTAAAATCTAGAGAGTGGCTTTATAATATAATGGAAATATTGAAGTAGATTACAAGTATCTCAAAATGCAATACTTTAGAAAGGTAGCTACTTCCACTACCAGAAATAGAGCAGGTTTTTTTTTTCTGCCGGGGTTGGTGCGAGGTAAGAAAAAGTCACACAGTCAGCTTTGTGTTAGCAAACTCTGAATTAACTCATAAATCATCATGATTAGGTAATAAAAGACATCAGAGAACACATATGATCCAGTAACCCAGAGTTCCAGAGCACGTCAGTCCTGTTGATCAACATCCTTGACCAGCTGAATCACTAAATGTAAGGGCTGCTGTTATCAAGAACCTCAGCTGATCAGGAAGCCACGCCATGAACAAACCTTTTGAAATGTAGACTGGGCAGAATTATACACACGCTAGTTAAACCAGCCAACCCCACCTCGGCTCACTGACATTACTAATGTTTGAGATGTTGAGTACGACTGAACTGTAAGTCACCTTGACTAAAACCTCTGCCAAAATAAAGTAAAGTAAGGTCATCAAAGGTACACTCATGTGTGCACAGCTTTTTAACCCCTTTCAACTCAGTATTCTTTGTTTTTAATATAATCCTATACAGGATGTATGGTTTGTTCACAGATGCCGTCTGGTTTCCAATAAACCATCATTAGGATGTGGTGAGTTTGGAGGCCAGGGCAGAACTTTGGGCTCTTTGCTGTGTTCCTTGAGCAGTTATGGAGTAGTTTTTGCAGTGTGGCGAAGTTTATTGTCCTGCTGAGGGAGGCCGCTGGCATGAGGGAGGGTTGTTGCCATGTGTGCACTAAAATCTGACAAATTACCTGTGTCAGAGAAGCTTAAGAGAGATTTAGCATCAGTTTTAAAAAATGACATGCCAGGTGGCGCATGAGAAGAGAAAGCTGCTTGTGTGCAGAGTCTCTGCATTTTGTCTGCTGCTTGCAGCTTCAACTGTTGCTGACAAAACATTTTAACAGAGTTACTACTCTAATGGAAAGGCATCGTAAGGTTGCCTAAGGGATGAATGGTTTATGCTGCTCCTTATTGATAACTCACAGCACTGCTGGTAACATACTGTGTGCACCACTATTTTTGGACGGAGGTTGTCCTTCCATCCATATAATTAGCTATTGCTCTAAAAACTTTGCACTGCTCCTCCAGAATAGCTAATTAAATAAATGTAACATAGCACTCTGTTTAGATTCTCAGATCTTGGTAATCGTAAGAACTTCAATTGAAGGCAATTAAACTCTTTTTGTTTTGGTTTCTGAGCATATTTCACCACTCATCCAAGAGGCCTCAGCTGTACCTGCCTGACAGGGTGTCCCACATATACAAGGTGTGTCAGAAAACTTCCAGGACTGGTGTCACAAAAGATACACTTCAGATCCAAACGACAAACTACAAGATTTCCCTTCGACGTAATCCCCCTGGAGTCTAACACACTTTCCCAGCCTTCTCTGCCACGCCGCCATGCACTCCTGGAAGGATTCTTCTGGGATCCTCCACAGCTCCGTCATCACAGCCATCTTGATGTCGTCCACATCTTCAAAACTGGTCCCCTTGATGACCCCCTTGAGCTTGGGGAAGAGGAAAAAATCTTTCGGAGCCAGGTGGGGTGAGTAGGGAGGTTGCTCCAGCACGGTGATGTTCTTCTCAGCCAGGAACTGTGGGATGCTCAGGGCGTTGTGAGCAGGTGTGTTGTCATGGTGAAGCAGCCACGACTTGTCCTGCCACAACTATTGGCTCTTCTCATGCACTGAATGGATCAAACGCCGCAGGATCTCTTTGTAGATGTGCTGGTTGATGGTCTGAAAGGGAAAACTCGTAGTTTGTAGTTTGGGTTTCAAATATATCTTTTATGACACCAGTCCTGGAACTTTTCTGACACACCTCGTATACTGTCACCCCCAAATGCATGGCTAGTGGCCCAACAGTGATCCAAGACTGGTAATGATGGTCAAACTTCATGGGGAGAGATCTCAAGACTACATTATAGATACCTGATAAATGGTATTGTAGACTCCCTCCTCTGTTTGAAGATGGCTGTTCCTGTCCAACATAGATGTCTTTCTTCACTCCTCTCTCAAACCGTCTATCTTCCCTGTCCAGAATGTGAACACTGTGTTCAACAAAGATGTGTCCCTTGTCGCCTAGAAGCAGATAGATGGCTGGGTTTTGTCCTGCGTATAGCTGGCTCTTTGGTGCTGAGAGATGCATTTGTTGAATAGTTAGTTAGTCTCTCCCATAAATAGGTCTTTGCACTCCTCACTGCACTGGACTGCAAAGTTGCTCCATTTCTATTTGTGTGTTTTATCATTGGGGTGAACCTTTGTTTGTACGAGTCTTGCTGAGTGTCAAGTGCACTGGTATGTTGCATTTGCATAAAATCCTTTTACGTTTCATAGATGCAGTAGTCACTGTATAAACAGAATCTCAATGTTGTTCCACCTGTTCATCCTTTCTTCTCTGCTTGATGTGGTGTGTTTTTTCTTTATCTCTGCTGACACACGAAAGCCTTTTTGGGAAGTGAACGTTTTCTTAAGAGACTTAAAAGAACAACATCAAACAGAGAAGAAGCCAAGAACAGGTGGAACAACATCGTCATTCCATATGGAGCCATATGAGTGTGAGAAACTTAGAAGGATGTTCTATAAGGGCAACACTATGAGAGCAAACTGATTCACCCTAAAAATAAAACAATCAAACATCACATCAAACTGGGCGGCTGTGGCTCAGGTGGTAGAGCGAGTCGGTCGATGATCGGAAGGTCGGCGATTCGATTCCACCCTGTAACCTGTTTCATGGTCGTTGTGTCCTTGGGCAAGACACTTCACCCACCTTGCCTGGTGTGAATGCGTATGAATGGATTGTTTGAGGTGGTGGTCGGAGGAGCGAATGGCAGCCACGCCTCTGTCAGTCTGCCCCAAGGCAGCTGTGGCTACAAGCGTAGCTACCACCACCAGAATGAATGTGTGTGAATGAATAGTTGACAGAGTAAAATGTCTTTGAGTGTCCAGAAAAGCGCTCTATAAATCTGATCAATTATTATTATTATTATAAGCTGAGTAATGTTGTATATGCATTTCAGTACAGTGAGGAGTGCAAAGATGTATATGCAGGGGAGACTAAACAACCGTTTTTACAAATGCATGGCATGAAAACACAGGAGAGCTGCTCTCCAGGACACGACGACACCCGCTCCACCTATGTCTAAAGAATCTAAGGGGACACTTCTTTAAGGATAGCAAAATTCACATCTACACAGCAAAGACAGATGGTTTGAGAGGAGTGGAAAGAATCCCTCCAATAAATCAAGACATCCATCCCTAAACAGCTGAGAGATCTCAACACCAACTATCAGCTACTTCTAAGGCAGTTTTGAGATCTTTTACCACCATTAGTCTCCTCTCTCAGCTGCAAGTTCTGCAACATCTTGAGGCACAGAAGGTTGTAAATGGGACACTGGCCACATGATTTGGGGGTGACATTATATATCTGGGATTCCCCATCATTCAGTTAGAACTAAAGAAGCCTCTTGGAAGAAAGGAGAAATGTCTTCAGGATCTAAAAAGTTAAGTTTAGTTGTCTTCCATTGAAACTCATAATGTAGCAGAACAGATCGGTAATTAATTATATAAATATACATGTAATTATACAAGGTGCTCTGAACTTCAGGGGAGCCATGAGCTTGTCTCCTCTTAATAAGATATGAACTGAAAACATGATTTGCTAAATTTTGGGGGTCTCTCTAAAATATCAACAGCAGCAATGTTGTTTCTGCCATTTCTCTGTTTCTGTATGGATCGTGCATTAAATCAGGCCGATGTATGATTCATACATGTGGGTGATGAATCAGTGACTCACTTTAATAAAGATACCAGCTTGCATCCTATTCCTGTAATCATCATTGAAACGGGGGAATGGTGCAACGTCAAGAACTTAAACTGCTTAAAGATCAGAGAAAAACATGCTTTCTTGATGCCAGCCTCTGTATAACAAAACAGAACAAATCTAACGTTTTGTGGTGCTGAAATGAAGTAGCTGTGGCTACTTTTCATATTCGTATTAATATGGATATTGAAGAGAAAAAGTTAAATCAAAAACCTCATAAATGTTGTTCGTGACCATAAAAACTGAAATCAGTGAGCTCCTCCAGGAGCCATGGTGCACTGCTTAAAAACAGAGCTATCAGTCCGTCAAGGTGCATCTCCATCGTGCTCAAGATATTTTACATCTTGAAGCTTTAGGCAACACCATTCAAGCTCCCCATGGCTCCCCTGAAGCTGACAGACAAAGGACACTGTTTTGAAGACAACAACGTACAGATTTTGGCCAGGGAGGACAGATGGTTTGAGAGAGGGGTGAAAGAAGCCATCCATGTCAAACTGGACAGACCATCCCTCAACAGAGGTGGAGGTCTGATGCATCATCTCTCCCCTGTTTACAATTCAGTCCTAAGAACTCTACTCAGGAAGGTGAAACCACATTCACACCTCGCCACAAAAGAGCTTAATGAACCCCTTTGTGGCAGGGGGAGTACGAGCAACTCGCATAACAAGAGGGAGGAACAAAATACCCCCAACTGAAACCGAAACTCAGTGTTAATGACTCCTTTAGGATGTAAGTATCTGGAACTCCCAACTAGTCAGTCAGGACTGATGAAGCCTCTTGGATGAGAGGTGGAACGTCTTCAAGGAACTCAAGCAAGTCCAGCTGCTACGATTAATCTACCAGAAGACATTCAAACTCAACCTCGTTCTCATAGAGCATCATCTCATAGCTGCTGATGGATATTTCATGGGTCAAAAGTTCAAATGCCAAAGGTCAAGAATGAAAGAGTGACATTCTTTGTCGGAATGTATCGACCTTTGCTTACTGAATTTGACTGCATGCTGCAGGAATGCACGCAGCTTGTAGTTAAGATGCCATCTCTTGTCCATTCTCATCTCAGCCACTGTTGGACTGGTTTGACTATACCAGAGCCAATGGTCTGTTTAGAAAGACACACAGAGTTCAGAAGAAGTTAAAGAATTGAACCAAACATGCTCCTGCTCTCTGTTGAGATTACAAGGCAAACTGAGGCTTCGGACTACTACCTTATGAGATGCTGAATTCTCTGGATGATTCTCAGGGTGAGGCAGGTGTGCAAGCTCCTGACCTTTCACATGTCCTTGAAGTACCTGTTTTTTAGGTTTGAAAACTTTTTTTTTTCTTATTATACAGGAATGGGAAGCAAAAACAAAATTGGAGGTAGAAAACAACAACTTCCAAAAACCCCCAAAACACATGGAGCTGCTTTTATAAATTGATATCTTTTGCTGTCACTTATTTGTAAAACAATGATTCTCAAACTGTTTCAGCCTGTTAGCAAGATATCCACACTACCACTGATCCCCACATAAATCCTTCAGTATCACTTCTGCTCAGCATTTTTTCCCCCTGATCATCCCTGCAGGCGCTATTCACACCTTACAGAGAAACCTGCCCCCCACTTTGAGATCCATTGACCTACAATGTGAAACTTCCTGGCAGCTGTTAAATCAGTGCAAAACTCGTTTTGTTAGCTTAAATCTCACGGTATGCCCCCAGGTTGTTGTTTTTTTTTTTAATTCTAAGAAAAAGTTAAATATGTGGTGTGTTCACAATAAGTTACTATGCACAGCAAAAATGTAGTTGTGCTGCTGGAGTACAATACTTACTGTCTCACAATGCAATGTGCAACTGATATTGCAAAAGGAAACAGTAGAAGACCTTTTCAACCAACCAGACATAGTATAGAATGTTATGCAATTAGTATGTGTGGAATGCAGCTCTCACAAAGCAGCGTTTTCATGCAACTACGTGCACAATTGGGACCAAACGTAAGAAACACAATCATGGAGGAGGTGCAATAAATAGGTTGGTGTGAATAAATAGAGAAAAATCCTAATATAAATGTGGAGAAAGTCACCTTCGCTTAGTAGCAGACTTATGTCAGATAAAATCTGAATGACTGTTCTGATTATTTCCTACAAATTGCATAGACAATTTTTTTTTCCCATACTAACCTATTAAAAGAACAACCAGTTGCGTAATAATATGTGTGTCTTTTGTCCTCAGACCTGCTCTAAAGCAATGATTGTGTTCCTGGCATCAGTGTTATAAATGATCCTATTAAATAGTGTCACACCAATAAATTTGATGAGCTTGGGCGCCCGGATAGATAGGTTGGGCAGGTGACGTGTGAACGGGCTGTAGTCCTCGACGCAAAGTTTGTGGGTTTGAGTCCGGCCCATGACTATTCACTGCAGGTCCTTCCCCCAGTCTTCTCCCCATATTTGCTGGCTCTCTCTCCACTTTCAACTATAATAAAGGCTAAAAAAGTCCAAACAAAAAATAATGACATTTGATGAGCTTTTACAAAGACAGCCAGATCAAGAATGTAAAGATACAAGCTACTATAATGCTTATTCGAAAGCACACGAGGTGTGTGTGTGTGAGCTGGGATGATGTGCTGTGTGCTGTAATTATGTAGCCAGAGAAACTGGTTTTGGAAAAACAAAGAAATGCAAAAACTTCAATAGCATGTCATGTATGTGACAGCAACAACTCTATCTGACTTGATCGGAATCTGCCTGCCCGTCTATCAACATATCCATCAGCCTCTCTATCATTTGGCCAAATCATTGGAAATAGCTGTCACATGGGCACTGTATGTCCAACCTCGGTAATTTAACGTGACATCATACAGCTTTGAATTTGCTACTGACAGCAAAAAAATACGCACAATTTGTTCCTCATTAAGCTCTGCTAGTCAAATTAGGCATTTATATTAATACTATGTATATTATATTTATGTTATAGGGTGTGAACACTAATGAGCACATTCAGTTTTTAGCTCCTGTTTCAAGAACAACCTTTAAGTCAAGTGAGAAGGGTCCAAAAAAAAACATGAGACAGGAGAACTCTGCTCCCTGTTTCAAATCCGACATCAGCATTGTTTCATTAAACCATCACCTTTCCAAATGTTTCTGACCGCACCTTCACAATGAATTGGTTACATCCTGACTTAAAAAGCCTATTTTTTAACAGAAGGACCAACAACCTGTTGCCAGAAACAAGGCTCCAAGTGAATTCTAATGATGCTGAGTCGATTTGCTAATTAGCAGCCCAGGAAGTGTACCAGTTATTGCAGGTTTCCCAACATGATCAGAAAATTCAACTAGTATTATGTTGTTCAAGAGAGCCCAGGCCCAAAACGGCCTTCTGTGGATGGCTGAAACAAGGAACTATAAACTGGGGAATTTTTAAACTGAAAAAGATTAATGCAGAGATTTTAACTATTTGTGTGTTTCCGGGGGACTGTGTTTTTCCCTTCAGCTTTTTTTATTTATTTTTTGAAGCAGATGCAAAACATTACATAAACTATAGATATATTTAAAACATTTTTATTTAATGTATTCATGGATATGATGGCAGATTATTATGATATTAGTCATGAGGCCAGACCCATTATCAAAAATCTTCCTTTGAGGAGACAGTCAAAACCACCTAACCTGATAATTAGCCCCACCAAAAAAAAAAAAAAAAAAAAAAAATCTTGCAGGTAGGTGTACTCAAGTGTCAAACGGAGGCGGTTTCCGACCAGCTGCTGGACGAGCTGGGCCAATATAAAGAGGGAGGATGAGACTGCATGCACAGCTGTCAGAAGACAAGAGAGGAGGCACAGGTGCGTCAAAGGTAAGACACTGCCTCTGCTGCTGCTGCTGCTGCTGCTGCTCAGCTCAACTGGATTCAGCTGCTGCTTTAATTGTCTGAAACTGACTTTTTTTTCCTTCTTCTTTTCGACGAATTTCGGAACTTTCGTCATCTGAACAACTGGTTACAGCGTTTTAATCGTGGAAAAAAATTACTAACATTTTCTTGTTGCCAAATTGGAATCCACTAGAATTTTTTTTTGAAGCTTAAAAAAAGTTGCTGTTTTTATCCTCTTGGTCAGATCTTTCCGGCGCTAGAGTTGCATTTTATTTCCAAAGATTTAATGAGGTTATTTTTTACGTGCACATACATTAATTAACGGACTTTGTGTTTGTTTCAGATGAACTGGTTTGTAGTAGCTGCATTCGCTCTGTGCGTAATTGCGCCCGGCGCCCACTGTGCCGACAACACAATAGGTATGTTGGATTTTTATTTTTCGTTTGTTTTTCTCAGACACATTGCGTTTAAAATGCCCTGTATTTCTGTGTAGAGCCACTTCTTCTCATAGTAAATGGAGTTATCTTTTTTTTTTTTTTTTCCCCCACCTAGCCTGGTGTTACAACCTGCCAACCTGCAGTAAGTGGCCTTTATTATTATTATTTTATCATCTCGACCGTTTCTTCTCCGCAGTGACTCAAAGTCTCGTTGTTTCTGTTTTACAGATGACACCACATGGCCAACAATCGTCGCTCCATTCTGCAACGGCACCAGACAGTCGCCCATTAACATCGTCACATCAAACGTTACTGTGGACGCCAACCTGGGGGCATTCACCTTTGTGCAGTATGACAACGTCTCCCTCTTTGACAAGATCGAAAACACTGGCAAAACAGGTGAAAAAATTAATTAAAAGTGCAAAAGAATGTCCCTGCATTTAAAAAAAAAAAAAAAAGAGCCTTAACAGTTGCAGCCCTGCAAACCTTCCTTATCTGCTGGATTTAGGGTGAAGCCTCTTACAGAACAACAAAAAACATGTGATAGTGTCATATTTTTATCCTACAAGTGCAACAACTGGCTAATAGGCCTTTTTTGTGTCTTTATTTCTCTTCAGGTATAGCTAAACGATTCATCCTGTTGTGTATATATTTTTATTTCCAGTCAAAGTGGGTCTGAACATTGGTGGCAAAGTTTCGGGAGGAGACCTGCCTGAGCCCTATGACAGCCTGCAGTTCCACTTGCACTGGGGGAATGGTTCCACTGTCCCTGGCTCTGAGCACACTGTGGATGGCGTTCAGTATGCCATGGAGGTACAGATATGAATATACACGTACTCCGTTTCATGTGAACACTAAGTTAGGATCTCCTCAGTATATTCATGTTAAATAATTCTCCATTTCCCCAGCTTCACATCGTCAACAGCAAGGAAAGCCTCAACAGGAACACAACTCTAGCCGTTGCGGACTCCACAGGACTTGCTGCTCTTGGTTTCTTCATTGAGGTGAGAAAAGATGCATTTAAGTTATTAAACAATCTCAAACCTTGCACATCTTTTTACTTATTTCCAGCTTGTTCATGTTAAAATCATGTGCATGTGTTGCACCTGTTTCTAGGTGGTTCACTTTACTTTAATTCTGTTTTATCTGCTAAGCTGGGAAAAAACAAAAAAACAATCCAGCCAAACTAAACCATGTGCTTGCTTTTTCAGCCGGTGACCGATGTATCCGGCCAACCTGCAAGCTGGCGCAATTTGGTCGCCTACCTGGAAAACATCGTAATCCAAAGTAAGACGTTTTCCTCTTTTCTTCTGGAAGCTTTGATGTTTGCCAGCTACAGTCCCTTCAATGGTTGTTTCTGTCTTCAGACCAGACAGCTAAAATTGCATCTGGGATTTCCCTGGACGACCTCCTGTTTGGGGTGGATCGCACCAAGTACTGGCGCTACCTTGGCTCCTTGACCACCCCAAGCTGTAATGAGGCTGTGGTTTGGACGGTCTTCAAAGATACTATCAAAGTCAGCAAAGATCTGGTGAGTCCTTCTTCTCCACAATTCCCCTTGCTCTTTTTAAGTGCTTCATGCAGCTAACCATCTCAACATCTTCTGTCCAGATTGATCGCTTCACCACCTTGCGCATCGGCAACAGCACATCAGAACACATGGTCAACGTTTTCAGAAACGTCCAGCCGGGGCAAAGAGTCACAACACAGGCAACCACCACCACCTCCAGCACCTCCAAGACCGGCTACTCTCTTGGTCTGATGGCACTCAGTCTTGTACTGGGGAGAAGCTAGAACCAAACCCTCTTCCCCCCCCTCCTGTATGGTTCCCTGACTTGTCCAAAATGTTAATACTTAAAATATGCACTGAATACTCTTCTTCTTTAGTGCCCTCAGGTCAGAATGTGTGTTGCAGCACACAAACAATCTCTTCACTTCCAAACTAAACGGAGCCATAGTATCAAACGACCTTTTCGCTTTTCAGTGTAGCTTTATATGTAAACAATATTATTATAGAACGGTTGAAAGACAATGAAGTATGGTGATGGCTGCCTCTACTGTAATGTCCCTGATGTCTTGTCAGGCACCTGCAACTTGTGTCTGTTTTGAGCTGCCAAAGCTTCGCCCAGGTCCTTGAGGGAGAAGTATGCACTATGTTTACTGGGTAGCAATGGTAGTTCTAGCACAAGCAGGAGTGCGACAGTATTTTGTTGCATTTAAATCTGCATTGATGTTGGCTGTCAAGAAAAAAGAAAAAAAAGATTCATAGTTGTTGCAGAATGTTTTTTGTTTTTTGTACTTCAGTTTTTATCACCTTATTTTGTAATCTGACTCTCTTTTATGTCGTCCTCATCAGTGCAGATGCTGTTGCAGTGGAAATGCGTTGTCACATTTGTAAGGAAGCCTTGTTTTAGCTGGTGTAATGAAGGATCTCTTTAATCTATTGAACACCATTATTTATGGAAATGATATACACTGCATTTATGCCTTTAATATTGTATTGCATTACTTGCACACAGAGCCACTGTGACCTCCTGATCTTAATAAATGTTAATTAAAAACAATTTTTCTGCAGACTGGGTTTTTTTTTTTTTTTTTGAATGTTATATGAATAATGTGCAAAATGGGTAATGATGGCATCAAGGTGAATCTCTGTTACGGTAAAGATATTGAAGCTTGTGAGAGCAAAACCTGAGGTTACATAAGTCATATCGAATGGGTGTGTGTTATTCTAGTGGTTGCTTTTTCATTCTTAGGTTGTTTTTTATTATAACTGAAGATGCAATTGTTTCTCACCGTCCTTTCAACCCGGCTTATTCAAGCATTTTCCGCTTAAGTAACAGAATAAACACACCTGTACAAACTCAAACATACTAAATTAATTGACTGTCATCTGAGCAGAATATGTAATTATTAACTAAATGTATTAAAGAAAAGATGAAGGCCTTTGAAGTAAGCATGCCAGGGTTGTTTTTTTTAATATATATATCAAAATCAAAGCAGCTATTGTTAAACTCTAGACCTTCAGGAGACTTCACTCATGTGCATCACTTTCCTTTCAGAGCCACAGTTTCTAACCACAAAATCCGAGCCGCTTCATCTCAAGTCACCTGACTGGTGCCGGAACTAAAAGGTGAACGGAGAGGGACACCAGTTCATCAGGCTCATCAGCGTTCAGAGATTGTTATCATGTTGCTCTTCATCCTTTTATTTGCAACCTTTTGTAACAGCCAGACTCAGTGTCTCTTTGATGTGTCCGCTCTCAGAGGGAGAGATGTTCCTCATAAATCTATCGCTCTGTGATCTCGGTCATCTCATAGGGGACTGTCACTGGAGAATGATCAACATTTAGTCCTTTCAGCGGTTCCCATACGAGTCATGGATGGATGTGACAAACTAATAGCAAGAACAAAGCTTGAAGGTGGCGAGATGAAGATTTTAAAAGTTGTTAGTCATAGCCAGGGATGAAGAAACAACACAAGAAGGAAATTAACATCAAGAGATTTTATAATATTTTCTAATAAATGGTCCCATTTGTTGATTTTCTTGCATACATGCAGCAACAGTTTGAAACCTGTATACATGTGGCCGAAAAGCTTGGCTTAAACTTATTTTAACCACAAAATGATTTACCTTAACATCATAGCAACACGTGATGACACTTTTAGCCCAATCTGTAATTCAAATAATCAAATTTAAACAGGTTTCAGTGTAAAAGAACAAAAACGTTGCGTGTACAACACATGTGAAATCATACTTCCAAAATCTAAAAATGTAGCAACACCTAAGCTCAGGTCCCTTTAACCATTTCACATCATAGGTTCATTCACCAAAATCATATCTTTATCTGTACTGTACATACATATATAAACACGTGCACAAATATCTGATTAATTCTAAGTAAATTAGCTTCAGCAGAAACATTGATTATTGCAGTCTGTTTGTGTTGCCTGCTTCCCGTCCAAACATGGGAGGGTTGTATACAACCTAGTTATGGAGGGAGTAGCCCTTGTGCTGGATGAGGGTGTTACATTTCCATGCATTCACCTACACAGGCTCCATGTAATCCAATACTTACTCTAGAAAAAGGAACTTGTGAAATTGTATAGCAGGAGGGAGAGAGGATGCGGAGGCCACTATTTTAACAGGTCAGCAGTATGTTCTGATCAGATAAAGTATCTAACAGAAGCTTCATGTTAAAGCATAAGGTGGGCATCTAACTCAGGCTTTCTATGGCATTAGCATGTAATGTGAAACCAGTGTGTGGGCTGTAATGTTCTGTGAGTGTTTGCTGACGTTAAGAGTCTCTGTTACCCTCCAGTGGAATGAGGGGAGAAGTACAAAAACAGCCACTGAGTCGTCACACACAATCTAAACTCTAAAAAACTCACTGATTACTAATATAACAAAGATCAGGAGGATCCAACTGCTTCTCAGCGATGAAGAGGATCCCCGTAAGTCGCAGCGGCATTCATGTGGGAATCGAGGATTTGCTGCTGTGGCGGTGGAAGGAGGAGCTGGACATCTGAGCCAATCTTCTCCGATGGATTTGCGAGGGACGTTGTCTTGGTTCAGTCCTCCTTTCATGAGCACCCAGTAGGAGCTGTCTTTGAAGAAGTAGGCATCTCCTAAAGAACAGCAGCAGTGTAAACATTGGTTTAAGCATCCGCTTCTTGTAGACTGGAACAGTGATGCTACATAAATGCAGACATTATTTTATTTCAGGCATGAACCTAAAATTGAACTGTTTGGCCGTAATGACCATCGTTACATTTGGAGGAAAAAGGAGGAAGCTTGAAGCCTGAGAACATCATCCCAACTGTGAAGCATGGGGGTGGCAGCATCATGTTGTGGGGGTGTTCTGCTGCAGGAGGGACTGGTGCACTTCACAGAATAGATGGCATCATGAGGAAAGAACATTATGTGGAAATATTGAAGCAACATCTCAAGACATCAGCAGGAAGTTAAAGATTGGGCACTAATGGGTCTTCAGATGGACAATGATCCTAAACATACCGCCAGATTAGTTACAAAGAGGCTTCAGGACAACAAAGTCAGTGTTGTGGAGTGGCCATCACAAAGCCCCGATCTCAATCCTGGAGAACATTAGTGGAGCAAGGAGACCAACAAACCTGACTCAGTTCCACCAGTTCTGTCAGGAGGAATGGGCCAGAATTCATCCAACCATTGTGAGAAGCTTGTGGAAGGAAACCCAGAACGTTTGACCCAAGTCATACAGATTAAAGGCAACGCTACCAGATACTGAGGAGATGGATGGAAACTTCTGACTTTGAAGAAAGTAATATAAGATTCTCTCTCTCATTATTCTGACGTTTAGCAAATATAAATAGTCTTGGTAATCCTAGCTGACCTAAAACAGAAGAATTTTAGTCACATTTAATGTCAAACAGTGAGAAAAAAAACAGTGATGTGTCTTTTTATACAGTGTGTGTAAACTGGTTTTATGTGTATGAGGCAGCTGGCTTTCCTTTTAATTTCTTGATAATGTGACGCCGATGATTCATGAAGTTTCCTCTGAACAGACCTTCAGGACGCGGCAGCTATTTATTCTCCCCAGTTATCTCTCCTCAGGCAGTTTTACTACTGGGAGCCACAGGGCATCTCAGGTTGTCAGTGAGCCATGAGAAATGAGATTTGGGGGTGAGAATGAAACCTGGAGCTCCTCACCAGTCAGACGGAACCGAAGAAGGTCTGATTAGCCAACGTTTGCATGCTCATATGCTAAAGTAAGATGGTGAAGATTGTAAATCATACTTATTAAATATCAACAGATGAGCCTATCCTTGTTTAGATAAAAGCAGTAATAAATATGACATTTAATTCATAGTAATTTCTGATTAATTTGATGTGATTGTGTGATTGGTCACTTTAAGCCTGGTTTTGATATTTAAATTTATAATGCCCCATAGAAAAAAATTCAAATTAATTTAAGAGAATTTTCATTAATAATAATAAAAATAAAAAAAAACATGAAAAGACAGTTGAAATACAATTGAAAATGTTTAGCAATATCACAAATAATTCCTTTTGTTTAGGAATGTAACTGTTCAATTCAGTTTTGATACTGTAAATATTTTCTGCAACCACATTTTGTGACTGAGTAGCACTAATTGTGCCGTAATGCTTTTGTTACGCAAACGTCCTGTTGCTGGTATTTTGCACATCTAGTTTCGTCAGTGCCCATAAACCACATTTTGACGCTGATGAATTGTAAACTCAAGTATCATGTATGATTAATTATCTTCGCTTTGATCAGTCACCTTTCATTGCTCTAGTTACTCCTCATTCCGCTTTGTGCATGCAAACTGAAAAATGTCCTCAATCTGAAACAGGTTCCTTCATGACCTTATTTATTTATGTACAGTTTGTAATTTTACAGACTTTTCCTGCATTTTTGAAAAATAGACTATCAATATATTTATGTTTAGTGTAAAATTACAACAACCTATGACTATTTTTTTTAAAGAAAGCTAATTTTTATTTTAATTTATGATATATATATTTTTTACATGAAACGACAGTGGAAATGCAGTGGAAAATGTTTAGCAATATCATGAATAATTCCTTTTTATTTTATAAGATGATCAGACGTGAACTTTTTAAAATTTGGTGAACTGAGGTGGAATGACTCTTGTTAAACAGTCACAACATAACCGGAAGATTTTGTTTCCTACCAGTAAAGAAGATGATCCTGCTGTCACGCATCCTTAAATTCTGTTTCGATACCATAGGTATGTTTTGCAACCACATTTTGCTACTGGGGCTGCAAGGTGGCTCGGTGGTTAGCACTGTTGCTTCGCAGCCAGAAGGCCGCTGGTGAGGACACCTGGGATCTCTCTGTGTGGAGTTTGCATGTTCTCCCCGTGCACTGTGGGTTCTCTCCAGGTTCTCCGGCTTCCTCCCACACAGTCCAAAAACATGTTGAGGTTAATTGGTGATTCTAAATTGTCCGTAGGTGTGAATGTGAGTGTGCTTAGTTGTTTGTCTGTAAGTGTAGCCCTGTGATAGACTGGTGACCTGTCCAGGGTGTCTCCTGTCTTCACCTTAAGTCAGCTGGGATAGACTCCAGCCCCCCGTGATCCTCATGAGGATTTAGCGCTGTATAGATGATGGATGGATGGATTTTGCTACTGATTAGCACGTATTGTGCCCGACTGCTTTTGTTAAATAATTGTTCTGTTGCTAGGACTATGCATGACTAGTTCCGTCACTACTCACCAACCATTTTATGATGCTGATGAACTGTAAACTCAAGTATCATATGAGGAAACAATTATGTTTGTATCTAGGCTGTAATCAGTCACCTTTTGTTGCTCTGGCTACTCCTCATTCCTTTTCAGCGTCTGCGTGCAAACCGAAAAATGTCCTCAAACTAAAATATCCTCCTCCATGACCTTGTTTATTTATCTACAGTTTATGACACAGATTCATTGCATATCTGTGCATGAGAACACAGCGTTACCTTCTGCCCAGCTGATGATGACGCAATTTTCCTGCAGCTCCACCTTGATACGTTCAGTGCGTCTGTGTGGTTTATCAGTCATCAAGGTTACAGTGGTTTTATGTGTATGAGGCAGCTGGCTTTCCTTTTAATTTCTTGAAAATTTATGACCAATGATTCATGAAGTTTCCTCTGAACTGACCTACAGGACGCGGCAGCTATTTATTCTCTCCAGTCATCTCAGTTCTATCAGGCAGTTTCACTACTGGGAGCCATAGGGCATCTCAGGTTGTCGATGAGCCATGAGTCTGACTGGCAAACGTTTGCATGCTCATATGCTAAAGTAAGATGGTGAAGATTGTAAATCATACTTATTAAATATCAACAGATGAGCTTATCCTTGTTTAAATGAGAGCAGTAATAAATATGACATTTAATTAATAGTAATTTCTAATTATTTTGATGTAATTATGTGATTGGTCACTTTTCCCCATAGGGAAAAATAATATTTAAGAGAAGTTTTACTTGTTATTTTACAGACTTTTCCTGTAATTTTTGAAATACACAAAAAAGTCAAAACAACTACAGAAATAGGCTGTGAAGGCATTTGTTTAGTGTAACATTACATACAAACCGCATTTTGCCACTGAGTAGCACTAATTGCGCCGTAATGCTTTTGTTACGCAAACATCCTGTTGGTGGTATTTTGCACATCTAGTTTCGTCAATGCCCATAAACCACATTTTGACAGCGATGAACTGTAAACTCAAGTATAATGTGTGATTAATTATCTTGGCTTTGATCAGTCACCTTTCATTGCTCTAGTTACTCCTCATTCCGCTTTGTGCATGCAAACTGAAAAATGTCCTCAACCTGAATTAGCTTCCCTCATGACCTTGTTTCCATATTTACAGTTTGTGACACAGATTCATTGCATATCTGTGCATGAGAACACAGCGTTACCTTTTCCCCAGCTGATGATGTCATCCATGTGGACGGGGATCCCCCCCCAGAGCTTGTTTTCTCGTGGGTAACCCGACTCTGGCTGCCTGGTCACCAGTTCACCTTTACGGCTCTCATCAAACCTCCAGTACTCCCCTTCGCTGAACAGGTAGGTCTTGCCGTTGTGGGCCCAGACGAAGGCTGCGTCCACCCTGTCCACCAGCTGCCCGTTCTTCCTCCTCATGCCCCACTCAGAGAGGGGCCGGGGGTAGCCAGCCATGGCCTCTGTGTCCTTAAAGACCCAGTACTCAGATCCTGCACAGGGGGAGAGAGGTGTTTATGCAAAAATCAAAAAGTTTACTTACTTTACCATGATTAGGTTTATTGTGTGTATTTATTTGCATTTGATTCTATTTTGTTATTAGTTTTGTAAAGCTATTTTTAAAGAAAAGGAGATGCAAAGGAGTGTTAAAATGCTGATTACTGCATTCAGCATTGAAGGGCCATGTCTCGGCTTTACTCTGAGTAGCTTTACATCATACAGAAAGAACTGTGCAATCTGTGTACACACACACACACACACACACACACACAATATAAATCCAAATGTATGGTTTTAGACTAGGACAAAAAAAATTCAAGTGACTGATGGCTCTTTATCAGACTGCTTTCAGAGAGAGGTTGTAGAGTAGCTAGCTGAATCTGCCTGTTTGGGTTTGGTGTTTCCTTCTTTTTGTGTTTTATTTGGAAGAATTTGTCACGTATGTGTTTCTGCATGACAGAATCAAGAGAAATGACTGAAATCAAGTCATGGCAGCATAATGTTGTCTGTGCAAGTGTCCAGTGTGACAGAAAAGTCTGGTTTTTATTACAATCTGCCCCTCGCTAATTTACTTAAAGTCATTCTCCAGTCATTGATTAAACCTGTAAAAACTCATCTCTGTGAATCAAAGTTTCATTTTTAGAAGTTTTGTGTGTCCCTGCCATAAATTGCCCTAATACGTGGCTCTACACTGTTGCTTCCTCTAGGATGTCCACACCACTCTCTCAATGCACTCCTGCCTACTTGGTGCAGCTCGAGCACATCAGCTCAACTATGACTCTGCTTAAACACTGTAAAACTACTCTCCACTGTGGTAAGTTGTGGTATTGGAGTAATTCAAACATATATGTTTGAGCTAGAAAGTTGGCAGGATTGGTTCCTTAGATTTGTTGCATATCAAATCCCAGAAGTCTGAGTCTGTGTTTTTAAAGCTATCAACGATATGCTGCAGTTTCAAAGCAGAAATGCTTATTTTGATCATGATGCGAACCCAGCATATAAACCCATACATGGACATGTTAACAAGGTGAAACAAAAAAAACACAAATTAATTTGCCCTGGTGGGAGTCTCTATGTATAGTCTTTCTTTAGTAGCTATAATTAAACATCCGTCCACAAAATCTCCCCTTTAAAGAATAGCATCTAACTCATGAGAACCACATTCACACCTCCCACACCAACTCAGCTCACAAAAAAATAGGGTAATTCACAGAATACGTCACTCCAGACCATCTTCAGCTGGACTGATTTTTTTTTTTAATGGTTAAAATAACTTTAAACATTGCTCCACAGACTGGCTTGAAGAAAACAGAGCAAAAATCGACATGACCCAACCTTCTTTAAGAATCTTTAACTTGGAACTAACTTTATGTATGAGACCAGATTTTTATTTGTTTTACTTAATAACATATGTATAACATAACATATAACATATGTATGCACAGAAAAAAAAGAATCAGACAAATATGAAATGATCAAATGGGAACTTTTTTAAAAAATTGGTGTGCTGAGGTGGAATGACTTGTGTTTCACAGCCACAACATAACTGTAAGATTTAGTTTCCTACCAATGAAGAAGATGATCCTGCTGTCGCTCTTCCTCTCATACACGGCATCAATCTTATCTGTCCCTGGCGGAAGGCCTCTCCAGAAGTTTTTGATCTGAGCTGGATTTAGGGACACCAAAGACCTGTCTCGCTGAGTCCTCCAGAAGTTTGAACCTTTCCCAGAAAAGAGATGATAAAGGGGATTACCGAGAGTATTTATGGTGATTTCAAATACTGTTTGTTTTTGTTGTTCCATAAACAATGTGGACAATTAAGAGGATTTTTAAAGTTTGTATAAGGTGTGATATATATTGATGTTTTCTTCTTACCTTTAAAAAAGAAGACCTCTCCTCTGATGTTTGCTACTGCGTCAAAGCCTCCCTGACAGCGCTCATGGAACGAAGGATCAGAGCTGAAACACAGAAAGTTCAGTCAGAACTCTCGTCTAACTGTATTTTTTCTTGGATGTAGTTTGATAAAACAATCACTAGAGGGTGCAACAACACGTGGAGCTGCCACAATGGGCCTCCAACACAAGGCTTTTATCTTTAACTTATTATTGATCTGACATTACTAATACATTACATTATGAATACGAGTATAAACAAATAAGTGCTCATTGTCAGGATGGAGATGCAGTAGGAGTCTTGACTGGTTTGACTCACTACTTTGTTGGTTTTGGTGGAGGTGGACTGGGCAGGCGGGGCAGGTCAGGATCAACGCCACCCGGACGACCGCCATCCTTCACACCTACGACCAGAACAGTGACAGCGGACAACGTTGACTGAACGATGACGGCACAAGAAAAGTTTGCAAGCAACCCACATTTCTCTCGGTAGCCAGTGAGTGTCAGACACACAGGATGCAACCTGTTTCTTTTTTAGTACGTGAAGGAATGGTTGCTAACCGCAGTGCAGGAGGAGTGCACCTTTGCACACATACAGGACAAGATTAATGAAATATGTCATCAGAGGGGAGTTTTGACCTTTTGACTGGGGGATTTTTTATCAAGCTGTAAAATATTATTCCTGTAACAGATGATAGAAAACAAACATTTATGAAGTTTTAGCTCGTAGTATAGGCTGTGAAATATGAAGCGTAGGCCCATGTCAAATTCTAAAGCTATAGTCAACCACAAACTGCCAGTGGTCACATTCTCATAGACTGTTACTATTTCCTGCTTCACTGAATCAACTAATATGTGAATTCTTAGGAAGATGGCAGAGCAAAAGGGATCTTAGAGTGTTTTTTTAGCCACTCTAATGGCGCAACATGGCATTATTCATCTGTTGCCCAGCCGGTCTACCACAACAACAGTTGGACTGATTGCTAAATGAATGCTTTTGTCAAACTTCAAAGTGCAGTGAGCCCGGTTGTAAACAGAGAATGTTGCTTCTCCACATTTCAAGAACCGTGAATTCAATGATAGTGCTTTGATAAGTTGAAATAAAACCATCAAATAAAGCAGTAGGAGGATTGCGCCATCCTGTACAGCTGCAAAGCTATTCTCAGCCCCAACAGGTGTCTTTGCTTCGCCCACGGTTTCCTCAAGTTTCCTTTTTAAGACTGAGGTAAAGATACAAACACACAAAACACACATGTTGTATGTTGACTGTAATACATAAGACATATGATGGGGCAGTAAGTCAGACTGACCGTAGAGCTCCTGGATGGCCATTCTGTCATCAGAAGGCAGCTTAAACTTGAAAATGTCTCCCACCGGACCCTGGTAGTACGGCCTCATGATGGACGGATCAGAGGAGGAATGAGACAGGCCCAGAGCGTGGCCGAACTCATGCACTGCAACTGTGAACAAGTCTATGGTGCTGCTGTCACCTGAGTAAGTGTGAAGCAAAAGTGTTACTGGATCACATAGGAAAACACAACGTGGGCATTTTGTGTCACCGAGTCGGTACACGTGTCTGGTTTCTGTGTGCTTTTTTTTGATTCTCTAGCTCACTGATCCAGTATGTTTTTAGTAGCTCAGATCTTCTAGATATCATATTTCAATCAATAAATACCTCCATAGCTCCAGATCTCATGATCATCAAAGTGTGTGTCACCCGCCACCTCATCCCTGCCAGGAAAGAAGGCGTGGGCCAGGGTGCCGCCCTGTCCGTCAAAAGGGTACCCGTCATCATGGAGCAAACTGGCAAAAGACACTCTTATGTCTCCTCCGACTGTGGCCCCACTGCTGCTGTCGCCCTGCAGCCGACGGAAATTCAAGGGGGCCGCGTCACTCCAGGATTTGAAGGCGTAAAACATCAGATTGTCCACCACATCGTTGGTGAGTCTGGGTGAGATGGAAGGGTTCGGGTAGCTGTGGACACTGCAGACAAGAGCTTGTATTAGAATTTCCTCTGAATCTGCTCTCTGTCATTCTTTCGTTTTCCTTACCCTTCACAACCATCTGTTTTGTCTGTCACCAAAGTCTGTATGTCATGTTTATAGCATGAGTCATTCAGCTGGTTAAAACTTCTACATCTTAAAGGGATATTGTGCATTTTGAGAATTTCACTATTTTTAAAAATCCTAATCCTTAAAGGAGAAAGGGTAAATCCTTCTGCATTTTATATATTTTTGATAACAAATCCCATCCAAAGACCAACTATGAAACAATTCTACTAAGAAGTACTGCCTGTCACCCCTACACTGACTGTCACTGCTGGGCAGGTGAGAAGACAGCTGCAGAGACTCCACACAGCCAAAGCTGCAGGCCCTGATGGAATGAGCCCTAAGGTCCTGAAAGCTTGTACCCTCCAGGTACGAGAAGTGCTTCACCAGGTCTTCAATCTGAGCTTGAATCTTCAGGGAGTTCCCGTGGTGTGGAAGAAATTGTGTCTCGTTCCTGTCCCGAAAATGCTGCCCCCCAGCGACCTCAAGGACTACAGGCCTGTGGCACTGATGTCACACATCATGAAGACCCTGGAATGACTCGTCTTCTGGATCCCCTCCAGTTTGCCAATCAACCCCGCCTCGGAGTGGACGACGCCATCATCTACCTGCTCAACAGAGTCTACACCCACCTGGATAAGCCGGTCAGCAGAATCATGTTTTTTGATTTTTACAGTGCGTTTGACACCATCGGGCTGGCTGAGAAACTGACAGCGATGCAGGTAGATGCCCCACTGATGTCCTGGATGGTGAACTATCTGTCTGGAAGACCACAGTACGTACATGTAGGACAGAGTGACCAGCAACACTGGAGCTCCACAGGGGACCGTCTTCTCTCCCTTCCTGTTCACTCGCTACACCACGGATTTCAACGACTGCTCGGAGACCTGCCACCTTCAGAAACTTTCTGACGACTCTGCAGTGGTCGGATGTATCACTGGTGGTGATGTGAGAGAGTACAGGATGGTGGTGGACAACTTTGTCACTTGGAGCGAGAGGAACCACCTTCAGCTAAACGTGACAAAGACCAAGGAACTGGTCGTGGACCTCAGCTCGTTCAGCAATAGACTGTTGCTGCCACGCTGCACCACAGAGCGACACAGGAAGTCATTCCTGCCTGTTGCCATCAAACGGCTAAATTCCACACTTTAAATATGATACTGGACAAATCTTCATACAATCTGCACCTTAACTGTACATACGTGTAAATATGTTTGTTCTGTGGTCAGTGTGTTTTAAATGCAGGTTAGATGTGTTTTTCTATGTGGAACTGGTCATTTGGCACCATCTTCTGACGTTGAGAAAATCCTGCAGGAAAGATTTGTGAAAGTTGTCCCTTTTTGATGATGTCAGCAGTTTGAGCCCGCTGTCCGATGTCAGAGCATGAGCTGCTTTCCTCCAGTCTCGAGAGCTTCTGCATCATTAAGTTGGTCTTTGAAGGCATTGTCAGTATGCCAATAACAAATCTGGTTTAAATCGTGGGACGTTAATGTTTATTTAGTGGGAATGTTTTGTAATAAAAGCCCTAACTAGCTTGTAGCCAACATATTTGATTTATGTGAAATTTGCATTGTTTATTGCTGGTTAACCTTTTTTAACCCCAATGTATGTTTTGCTTGTCAGTTTCACCCTACTCCCTTCGGCTATATAAAAGAGTGAACATGAATCTTCTTGTCAGCGTGATCGTTTAACCTGACTGTCAACTCCAGCAAGGCGTTGGAGGTAGAGAGCAGTACAATAAAAAACAAAAAATCTGACGAACTGCACGGCGCAGCCAGCCGTACTACAGCAGCAAGCTCAAGTTATTGCTCCATGTAATACTGCACTCAGTTCAACATCACAATGTCAAAGAACAGCTCCACTACAGGATCAGTGAGAAGCACATCAAACACATCCTGCTCATCTCGACAATCTGAAGGTCCATCAGCCAGTAAAGCAGCTGCTGCCCAGGCAGAGGCTGAACAGCTAAAACTGAAGCAGCATTCACTGAAAAGCAGAGGTGGGAAGTAACAAAGAACAAATACTTTGTTCCTGTACTTAAGTGGATTTTGCAGGTGTCTGTACTTTACTTGAGTATGAATTTTTCTGACGACTTTTTACTTTTCCTCCCTACATTTGAGCACAAATATCTGTACTTTCTACTCCTTACATTCTCTAAACTGGCTTGTTGCTTGTTTCAACCTCAGCAGATGACGACATGACGTACAAGACGTGACAACAAACATCTTAATCTTTCCCAGCAGTGTGCAGTTTGTCACTGAAGCTCAACACACCTCTGCCTGCCTCAGCTGCCTGCCAGAGGCTTTTCAGCACTGCAGGACTGATTTTCAGACGCAAAAGGGGCCCGTCTTCATTCAGAGAACTTTGAGAACCAGCTTCTGCTGAGGCTCAATAAAAGATGTTGGTCGTCTTGAAGAGACGAGTGTTTCCATGTTGATTATAATGTTTAATGTTCATAATGTTGCTGAAATGGAAAACTGTCCGGTGATGTTTTTCTCTGTACCAACTCTGTGCAGGTTCTTAAAGGATGAAAACAATCTCATTTTGTGTGCTTAAAAGTTTTTTCAAAAGAGGCCTCGTGTATCATCGAAGCTAAAAATTTTACTTTTTACTTTTGTACTTAAGTACATTTCTGATCCTGTACTTTTTTACTTTTACTTGAGTAAATGAATTGAATCAGTACTTCTACTTTTACCAGAGGCTATTTTTACACAAGTATCTCTACTTCTACTGAAGTAAAGAATGTCAGTACTTTTGCCATCTCTGCTGAAAAGGAGAATGATTTAAAGCTGGAGAAAGTAGAATTAAAAGCTTCCACACAGTAAATAAATTTTTTTTTTTGTTATATTTGTAGATTCATTTTGAAACTCATCAGGCTATCTAGCAATATTTTTCTGTAGTAAAACTGGTCATAACTGTTCAGTCAATTCTAAAAGTTCAACAAAAATGACTTTTAAAAAATTGCAACCAAGAATCAAGTATTAAAAAGTATTCTATATATTTTATTTAGTATTTTTGTGACATGCAGCCACAAATCTGACTTATTGGCTTCTGCATAATCGGTTTTTAATGTTAATGTGTGCTCAAAGATGGGACTTTTCGGGATCTTTTCATATTTTACCCCTACAAACTAGTTTTCTGATCATCTGAGCTACTTGTCTGATATTGCAGATTCTAAGTTAATGTCATGATGAGAAATAACGGCGAACATTTCAGTCTTTTAGCTTTAATAGTTCCTGAGATACTGTCATTCAAACATAGCCTCAAATCAATTTTACTATTTAAAATCTTTTTTAATCTGTCTTTTTATGGTGTCTTTTATTATATATTTACTACAATTCCTCCTCGTGTCTTTTCTAAAGCACTTTGATATGCCTTGGATTGTAGATCTGTCTTTCTAATTTCTCCACGGATGGATCCTGATATATTGCAGTTCATTATTAACTACAAACATCACATCACATGTCTGTAGTAAACATTCACACAGCTTGAACATGCTCACAGCCACAGTGGTGGAAATATTACATACAACAATATTAGATGTCCAGTTTGTATGCAGGCACACAGAGCAGCTAAATGCTAACCATGATTCTGCATAAAAAGATGCACTTTCCCCTTATCCTCTTTTAAGGTACCTTTAATCCTAACAAGCTTTCAAACAAAACATACTTTTGTGAAAACAGGATCTGTGTGTAATAACATGATAAATCAGGAAATCATTTTTAAGCAATCGTGGATGACACATCATATGATTCATACAGGGAAGACATAAAGTCACATGACAGGAAACATACCTCCATGTGAGATCTGTCTTGTGCCACTTCAGTCCTGACAGAGCGTATCTCTTCCTCCTCCTCTTCCTCCTCCTCATGTCCTCACCTCCTACTATATCCGGGAGGGAGCAGCGTGGTGTGGACATGAGCTTCAGGGTTTCATCATCTGCAAGACAAGTTGATCACGTATGTGGAAACTAAAGAGCAGAATAAAGGAAGTTTGAGACTTCATGTGATCCAGGACATGTGAAATTTAAGCTCCGTCGTCTTGACAGATGTAAGTTAAGAGGTCGTTACCGATTATCCCAGTTTCCTGGATCCCTCCGAATCTCTGCATGACACGAATGGCCTCCTCAATCCCCTCTTTGGTCTGCAGTTTGCTCGTGCGCGGGTCAGGAGGAGGAAGGTAGCCATACCTACTCAGCCAGTCCTGCACCAGAGAACAAGGAAACCACAACAAGTTTGGCGATTACACAAAAGATGATTACAACAGGTGTGAGAAAAAGCACATTTATTGTCTTTGCCTGTTACTTAATTCACCGTGAACTAACTCTGAACCACAGTGAAGCAACAATATTACTGAAATTCTGATATGTGACACTGAAAGCGCCCCACGTATGACTGTGGATCATCAGTCAGACCGATCATGTGGCTCATAAAGCATGCGTCAGCCACTTTTTACTCATCAATATTTAATGCTAGTGTTGAGTAAGTTGCTTGCTGAGGTAAGAACCAAAGAAGACGAATATACCAAGTAGAACCAGAATGACAGAGAGCAGGTGGAGAGTCTAGTATATTTCCTGAAATCATCAAACTAATGTTGAAACTGGACTCCACCCTGCCTGAGGTACAACTGAAGGAAAAAGGTGTCGGCTCACTTTTACTTTGAAAACGTTGTTTATTTCAAGTGGTTGAATTCACTCTTTAGTCTTTATATTGCATTTCAAACAAAAACTGGTATTTTTTTGCTATTTCTTTTCCAGCAAAACTGCATGTTTTACTATTTTTTTCTTTTCAATAATTTCGATTCCTACTGATTTCAAGCCGGCACATTAAGTTTCTGTGTTCAAACATGTTGTGTGTTCTTATCTGGCATCTTGAATATTGTGTCATCTGCACTCTTTTTGACCAGACGTCTAGAAACAACGATTCTCACGAATGTAAAGTTGCGCAAAAAGAAGGAATATTTATATCGTTTTTAGGGAAGTATTATTAACTGAAGTCAGCTTTTCTAACATATTGACGACACCGCTCATTTGTGATTTAGATAATCATTAGGCTTGTAGAGTTTCCCACTCTTAAACCATAAAAACTGCCTCAATGCAGAAACACAAAAGTCCTTTTTCTTGTTTTTATGATCCTCATGAGTCATCCGAACGCTGCCTATGTGCACTATAAGGCCCTTGTTCGCCTTATGTTTCCTCTCTCCGACAACTCTCTCACATCTGCCCGAGAAAAGCCTGGTGCACATTAATATTAACAGTAGTATGACACTTGCAAGTAAGGGGAGTTTTTTCCCCAAATAAATAAAATGTGTGACTAAATGATATGACTGAGATAGAAAATCCTAATCATCAAAGTGCTATACATCATCCTTCAGTCCTTCATCCATCTTACAGCGAGACAAAAGAAAATGTGTTGGATTTATTTTTTTTTTTACTACAGAACTGGACAAATGAATGCCAGTGACACGCCGTCCCTCCATCTACATCTACACAGCTACAGAGGTGCCACACAAACATTTACACATTTTATTAAAACATATTTGTAGTTGATATTTTCCACTCACCACCGCTCTGCTGTATTGATCGGGCACCGCTGTTGTGCTTCCCACTAAGGTGAAAGTCATCACCAACAGAAGACCCAACTCCATTCCAGCAACTACAACAGAAGGGCCCCGTTATTAACAGGATGCTTCCTATGTGCAGGAAACCCAGACATTTCTTCCTCCAGAACATGTGAACTTCAAAAGAACTGAAACAAAGCTTACCGTTGTTTCTTCCTCTGCAGCTTCTGTCTCTCTTGAGACTAGGCGGGCTTGATCAATATCTACTCCCTGCCTCTCTCCCTCACTGTAGAGCAAGTGGCGTACAGCGTTAACCCTAACGTGTACGATGCATGATGGGGGTGGTTCCTGCTGTTGTTGCAATTATACGCCAGCATACAAAGGAAGTGTTGTACCGCCTTGCATGAGTTCTAAGTTTGGCAGTAGAGTGTTGGCTCTTATGTGAAACTAACTTTTTAGATGTAACATATTAAAATATACAGGTGCCTCATTATTAACCCGAAACAATGCAGATCGGTATTAATTTCTGGGATTCAAGTCTTTTTTTTTTTTTTTTTCAAGATTGCACATGTCCAGTTTTATCCATCAATTCATTTCATTGTTATCCATTTCATTACAATACTGTTCCTTATTTAACTACACTGCTACATTCATGAACAATCACTTTGCACTTCTGAACCATTTTAGCACATTTTTCATTTTTTAATTTAAATGTATTTATCCTATTTTAACGACCACATGGTTGCTACTGCTTTTGCACAGTTGCCTTGAATTGCCCCCAAAGGACAAACAAAGTTTATTTTAAAATGTTTTTATTCAAATTGAAGTGAATTTTCCATACATTGCTCTATCCTGCAGGCTGTGATTGTGTTTTGTTGTTTCTAGTGGGTGAAAGTTCAGGGCTGACAATAATATCAAGAATCATTAAACAATGCTCGCTTCAGCTTCAAAGATATTAGTGAAAAATAAAGATGAGCACGATTAGTCGACTTACCGATTAAACATTGCTATCCTTGAATATTCAGCACCAGATATAACAGTTTACTAAATTAATTATTGATATTTTACTAATGTACAAGTGTTACCTCGAAGGTTTAAAGCAACAAACTCATGTGGACGTTAGCTGGAGCTGCTACTGCTAGCGGCTAACCCCAACTCTAAACCAGGACAGTTTGGCAGTATTTTGATTTTGAAAATAAAAATAAGGTTGTATGCAGGATGTGTAATAAACTGGTATATAGGAACAATTCAAGCAATTTATAACCTCATTCAGCACAGCTCTGTCAACGCTAACGTCCATCCGTTTTCTATACGCCACTTTATCCTCTATAGAGAAGCTGTGCTAGCTACTGCGCCGCTAACTTGTATGGCATTTTAAACGTTCACAGTTAACTCCTATCTATTGAGTTGTTGTAATGTTTTGAAGGATAATGTCAAATATTCATGTGTATATAAGTTTACAGTTTGCTTACTGAAGAATTGAAGGTTTCAAATGATTCTGAAACACTTAAATACAATGTAGTTTTTTGGACTATTTTTTAATCTTGTTGTTAAATTGTTCTGCATTTTGATGTTTTTTCTGAGTTTCCTCACTTTGAAACTTCTCCAAATTCAGGTTTCTCTTTGACTGAGAAATTACTGAAAATTGTCTTGTGAAAAAAATTTCTGGTAAAAAAAAAACCAAAAAAAAACAGAAGTCCTAGATTTGCCTAGTGCGTGTTTCATACAATTAAAAACGAAATACTTGACATGTCATATTTCATATGCATTAGAAATAATCTAAAATCTAATTCTAATTTTAAGATAAAAGCCCAGTTTGGAACTTTATTTTCAAATGTAAGTGGCACAAAATCTGCCCCAATGAACTGAAATTGTCGGTTCATATTAAATTTCATCATCATTTTTGCACATATGCATTAGACTATGCTAAATCTAATACTACTCTAATAACCTGGCAAAAGAAATGGAAATATCATTTCCATTTGAAGATTTATTTAAATCTATTTTTATCTTACAGTGCACTTGAAATGATCCTGACATCTCAAACCGATTAAATTAATCAGTTTTATTTTGGCACCTTTGGAGTTCCATACACTTAAGATTGAAGTGAAAATTGCTAATTTAAAAAAAAAAAAAAAAAATGTAGTTCTTATTTTTAAAAAGAAATGTTTTGTGAATGTTGTTCAACACAGATAATAAATTTGAGGAGTATTGACGAGGCTGCATTAAGCTGGAGTGCTCTGGCATCTCACATCACATCTTTGAATCCCATTACGTTTGTGGGTCTGCATTTCTAGTCTCTCTACAAAGCATCGTTGGTGTTATCTTACCCTCTTCCTCCCTCCCTCCCCCTCCTCCCGTCTTTAATTTCTGTTCATCCTCCAGGGCCCAAGTGAGTCATGCCATTAGCACAGAATGCAGCTCGGCTAATGGCTGGACAGTTTCCGTCATGTCCACTTCATGTCGCTGCCCCATGGAAAATGAACAGTCTTTTAGCTGCTCAATATTTAGTAGTCTGGATTATGATGTACACTTTATGACCCGCTGTTGGTCTTTTGATGGCCAGTGACATAAAATATGAACAATGAACTCTGGGAAACTGAGTTTATATTAAACACTCTGGACTCCTGATGTTTGGAAGCTTGCAGTTTTCTTGTTTGGCTTTAAGAGAACCGTTGTACATCACATATGAACCAACGTTTTCAAAGCTCTATTCTTAATCTTTACCTAAACCAAATAACAAACAGTATATTAAACCTGCATTAACTTGTTTTTAGTGTTACGGCTGCTGCTGTATTCTGAGGAACTCCAGCTCCCTCTTCCCAGTAGGTGTGAGTGTGTGTTGTCTGTGGTGTGTGTGTGTGTGTGTGTGTGTGTGTGTGTGTGTGTGTGCACTCAGCCTTCAGGTCACCCTGCAGCAGGAACTGATTGAGCTGATGTGATTCCATCCACCTGCGCTGGAGGAGGCTGATCTACCAATCAGGAGCCACCAGGAGGATATAAGACGCCAGCAGACCAGCATTGGACAGCGAGCTGTTGCCAGCCCTGCTCATGTGCTTCTCTCTACCTTTTGATTGTATTACTTCAGTGAACTTGTTGAGGCACTAGACTCTGTAGTAAGAACCCTACGCCCTCCTCAGTTTTGCTGTCAGCCTCGCTAGCGTTTGAGTGCTGTTCTGATTGTATCTTTGTATTAGTTTGGATTAGTGAGATCGTTTTTATTTCATTTTTCTGCATAATGGTAATTTTAAACTCTAGGTCAGAGTCTCCTTTTGTTCTCATTTTCCCAGCACTCATTTAGTCTTTAGTTGCCTCACTTCTGTATTTATTGTTAAATCTTAACCTCACAACGTTTTATATTACTTCCCTTTTCCCTAGCAAGCTGGTTGCAACATAAATGGGGGCTCATCCGGGAGTTAAAAACTGTCAAAAGAGACCCGGAATATAAAAGCTGTTATTAATAATTAAAGGCGAGATTGTGGTAGTGTCTGGTAAATTGGTAAGATGTAAAATGGCACCCTTTGACTTGGAAAGCTTCCTGGCAAATCCTTTGCTCGATCAAATTAACAAATGTAGAAAAGATCATTAGCCACCTTGCAGAGCAGAAACAAGCTGACAAACAGACTAAATCATCCACCTTTAAATCTGGAGAGCATCATATAAAAGAGTTCACACGGTGCCAATTAAGTCGTATTTACACAGTTTAGTCTGATCTAAGTCTCTGTGCCTGGTAGATCTTTGGATTTTGTAGAATACTGGAGTTTCAAATCTGTTTTCTGTGGTGAATTTTCCAGCTAAAAATGGGTGCAACAGAGCTGCAGAGGGGAACGACCACAGGGACTAAACAGGCTACAGCAGCCGAGAATATGGCAAGAAGCATCGTAGAAGATCCTGATTAATCTCCAGATTAAAAAAAGAAACTCTGCTTTCAGTGGAAGAATTACAGTCGGCGACAACATACGTGACCATTTGTTGACAGAGTTGGTGTAATAACTCACTGCCAGTAGGGGGAGACAAAACCTCCACACTGCAGCTTTGAGTTGATATGCTGGCAAGAATGTGCTCATGTCTACATTCAGCATTAATCTGGAGCTGTGTTTCTGTCCAATAGATTTAAAACCAGTCCAATTTCTCCTGAGGTTTGCCCTTAATAAACTCATAATGTGTGATTGTTGTTGTTGCTGCAAAATGCATCAGTTGTACTAATGTACTAGAAGCTATTCCTTGAGAACAGCTGCCAGCTATGACTGCAAATGATCAGAGCAGTGACGGTGAGTCCAGGCGGTAAACTTGTAGATTAAAAGATGCTAAAATGCCCACTAGAACTCAGAGTTTGTACGTGTGTTCTGGTGACTGAAGCCTTTTACATAAAAACAGTCACGTGTTGACATAAAAACTACTAATTAAAGCAGCTTTAAATAAACCAGATGTTTAGATCCCATTACATTCTGATTATCTGTTGGAGGCTCCAAGTAAAGTAGAAATTCAATTAAACAAACTGCATTTTATTTGAATAACCGTGATGGCATCATATCACATTTGTCAAACATCATCCTTGTCTTTATATTATTTAAGCTGTCATGTTGAATTGTTATTCCTTTTTTTCTTTTTAATTTAGAACCACACAGACGCTGAGTAAAACGTAATCCGACACCACAAACGCAGACCTTTGAATTCATATTCATTACACACAGTTTTTATTTTCATTAAAGGGATCCAAGGCCTTCACAAAAGGGTTGACTCTTGGTAGCTATACAGTACTAACACAACACGCGACGACAACCAAAACAACACAAAGGACTTGTGTGAACGAGTGAAAAGACAAATAAATAAGAGCTGAAAGACATTTTCATATGAGATGCATCAACGAAACCAACAGTCGGAGGAAAAGTGAGCAGAGGTTGGAACTCCGCCAAGTACAGTAACGGCTTTTTGTACAATGCTTGCTTTCGTTTTCTGCGAGTAGCTGATTGTCTAGAGCGGCTTGTTTTTTTGGTCATGCACAGTTTGTTAAAGCCATTTGCTGTCGCAGTAATTTCACAGTTTATCCTTTTTTTTTTTAAAAATCTCCTCCACCGCCAGCTTTGATTGTCAGTCTCTGTCTAGTGTTTGCATTTGGCGGTTTGGAGGCAGCTTTGCTTTGCTGTAATGATGCTTGATTGTCACCGGCTGATGGATATGTGTCATTAGTGATGTACGAAAAAGAAAAAAAAACCCTGCCAATCCAAGTATCACTGCTAATTCTGCTGTGCAATTCCTTGTTTTTTTTTGGTTTTGGAATAATTAGATAAAAAATGATGTCCACATATATACAAAATAAAGAGAAAATTTTAAAAAACTTGACTTTTTTTCTCTTATACCTGTAAATCTGTGACATTTTCTTAATATTTATATTAATTTCACATTTCACGGAGCATCCCTAACAATTTACTCTACAAATTAAACTTTGAGGATGGTTTTGAGTCCACGGCGTGCTACATTCTTCCCTCCAGTAACATCCGACAATGTTCCACAGTTTTCTTCATCATACATGGATGTCTGTACAAAAATATGCAGTCTGAAGTGTAACGTTGCTGGCAGGAGAGGCAGGATTTACACTTTTTATTGGTACTTTTTTTTGTTCTTTTTTTGAAGTTTTAGTACAAGTGATTGCCGTAAGCAAGTCGAAAATCTTCACAGTAGCCTCACACAGCTTTTGCTCGGGGAACAAGCTACTTATCACAATATCATCGAGCTGCTCAAGTAACAAGAAACTGTGGTTACACTTCACAATACGCCTGACATCTGCTGGCATTCACTCAGTACTACAGAATCACTTATTGAGGCTTTTTTTGTGTGTGTGTGTGTGTGTGTGTGTGTGTGGTAGAATAATGATTTTGATCCTGCTGGTGAGCATGTGGGAGCCGAAATCTTATTTTCACATTTAAAAACTTGCAAAGCTACAGTTTATTTAGCTGTTTTTTGATTTATTTCTATTACATTTTTGATGTATTTCTATTATATTTTTGATTTTTACATACTGGTGGTTTGACGTTTAGGCAGACATGTATTCAGTCAAGTCCCAGGTTCTGTTTTTTTTTTCATTTTTGAATCACAAAATTTATACAATTAAAAGCCAATATGTGTGGCACAATAAAATACAAAGGGTTCAATGCTAATTCTCAACTATCAAGTCATAAAAAAGTTCCTCTTGCTGCATCTCCACAGACGGTAAACCCTGACTTTAGCCTGATTTTAATCCTAAACACACCTCAGACGGATCCTATTCCTAATCCTCCTATGATTAACACACTATCCAAAAAAACAACAAAAAAAAGTGCAACCTGATAATACTAAGACAACACCAGTCTGACCAGAGTACTGTTAAGTGCAACCAAAGCTGCTCTTGGCTGGATTTGTAAACATTTAATGCATTTCGGGCTCTGCAACCCATCGAGGCCTCTCTGTAGCTCAGCCCTGTGCTTCCTTAAATCCTATTTTCTTGACCTTTTTTTTTTTTTTTTTTACACCCCCCCTCCCCTTTCTTCTTTTGCAACTCCGGTTGGAAGCGATTGTCTGTTGCTCACTGTAATCTGGCCCAGTATTGACCCAGGTTCTGACTCATGCTCTGCGGCTCGGTTCCCGGGACCTGGACCGGCACTGACACGCCGGGCGATATGAGCCCTGCAGAGACGGGGAGGAGGAAAGCTGTCAGTTTGGGGGCTACACAGTCTGATCTACTGTACATGTCAGTAAACGCTCACCTGTGTTGGAGTTGGCGGAGGGCGGAGTCTGCAGATGAGGGGAGGAGTACGCCGAGGAGTCAAAGCTGCGCGGTGCAGAGGGGGATGGAGGTAACATGCAGGAGTAGGAGGAGGCCGACTGAGGAGGAATCGACTGAGAGTGGACACAGCAGTGGAGGAAAGATTAGATGTGTATCCAAAAATTACATTATCATTTGAGAAAGCCTTTTTTTTTTTGAAGTATGTAGCCACAGCTGTACTTTATCCATGTACTATAAAGGCAAAGGTTTGGTTTAACCACATGGAGGTGCTAGAGTATCACAGCCTGGTAGGAACCCAGTCGCCCAGATTTTCTTTTTACTTATTTTCTAATCATTATCAAGCCTGAACCTTTGCATTAAATGATATTTTAAGCATCAGCCACAGTTTTTTACTTTTTCTGATGTCCTAATTTTGAGCATCTGAAACCCATTTGACCCACATTTGACAAAAAAATAGTGTATATCTTAAACTAGAAACCATAACTGTATGCATTTTGATGCTGAGGTTGAAATGGTGCGACCAAAGCAATGTCATTGACAAGCGCCTCAGGAAAAAAACACATCTGTCACTCTGATGATGACTTTTAATTAAGTGCTGCTTCTCCAGGTTGAACAACCGAATACGGCATCTAGTTTTAAAATAGTTTTCATGACTTGTACTTTCCAAACAATGTCAAGGTCTAGTCAAGACCTCCGATACCGCAGATCTTTTGCAATAATCACCCAGCGTAAAATCAGAATAAATCTGCATTTCAGTTGTTGAGATGATTAATTTTGACCGATAGAGACAGGGCTGCACTGGGTGTCTAAAATGTAACATACACGCAGTCTGAAGAAGCAAAAAGGCAGCGCTCACATCACTGTAATGAGCTGCTGACCTTCCAACTTTAGGAGTAATCTGTGAGTGTATTTCACTGTACAATTTAAGGCCTTTTAACAGTCACGATTTGAGATGTCAAACTGAAAATCTGCATGTAATTAACATTTATTTTCATTATTGGTTCATCTTCCAACAGTTGAATAAATCCATCAGTGGGAAGATATTTTATTTACTGTCACATGTGACAATGAAAAGCAGCAACATTGAAGATGCAGAAACCATCAAACATTGACATTTTTCCTTCAAACATAACTGAAATGATCATTCAATCAATCATCCAATTAGATGTTTGAAACAATTAATGAAGCAACCAATTGTTGCTGCTCTGATAATTTATAGATTTGCTTTCTCCATCTCTTTCCAGTCCTTGATTATCTATTATTATTATTATTGATATTATTATTATTGACTGGGACAACACTGATAACAGCTATGATAATAATAATAATAAGAAGAAATAGATATTTCATTATTAATATTAGAACTTGTAGTTGTATCAGCATTAATACCTTCTGTTATTTATTTGCATATTTTACTTTTATCAGCCTCGTTTTTAGACTCTAGACCTGATAATACACAGGTTGTGCTGTGTGCTGATGATGACGTGCTTCGGTATAGTTTGGAAGGTGCTGATGAATGATGAATGATGAATGTCCAACCTGGACTCCAGATGAGAAAACTGACAGCGAGCTGTAGCTGGGCAGGGACGACTCAGCCTGACTCAACATGGACCCTGGAGAGAGACACACGGAGCAGAGCGAGGCGGTGAGCTCACGCACACACACATTCAGTCACATGTGATGGGAGCAGTGGAAATGTTTTAATATAGATGCACTCTAATGGAGAAACTCTAATGGTTAGCCTGCCTGCCAACGTCAAGAAGAGGAGCTCTGAGGTTTGTAATTATAAACTAGTAAAATATTCCGGCCACCAGATGTATAAATCATAAAGAGCAAATGTAAAGTCCTCGCTGGCTGCCGTGTGAGCAAACAAACAAGCACGTGTGTTGTCATCAGCGGCGGTGTAATTAGGCAGCTGTACTGCGGCGCAGCGACCTGGTGTTTACCTGAACTGCTGCCGTGCTGCTGATGATACACGGACGTGTTGAACGAAGTGCTCAGAGGGGCTTGGCTCTGCGAACAAGAAGTCACGCCGCCTGACCTCCTTTGGTTGCGCAGCTTCTCCTCCCTCCTCCACTTGGCTCTTCGGTTTGAAAACCACACCTGCCAATCAAAGAGTCCCGTCAGGCCTGTTCATCCTATAACGATGCATTCAGCAAACAAACACATTCTGCTGCACTTTGAGGCTGGATCGAGAGCTGCCTCACCTGTATCCTGGCCTCGGGTAGATCAATCTTGTTCGCCAATCTCTCCCTCGCAAACACATCCGGGTAATGTGTCCTTTCAAACTCTGTGGAAGATATTAACTAATGTCAGACACACGATGTGAGTCTTAATCGAGGCTGACAGCACTACAGGAAAACAGCTTGCCTGATAGCCCCCGCTGCGTGGTGTTCACATATTTTGGATTCATCTGTGCATCTTCAAGCTTTGCTTATAATTAATCAGAAATGACTAATAATAGCCAAAAAAAATTAACCTGCATTTTAGATAATTACTGCTCAATACTAGCAGCAGCACTAATTATCTCTCCGTGGAACGTATAAATCCAGGAGGCTGAGCTGTATCCTTACAACCATATTTGAAATATTTATCTGTTGCACTTTGTATAAATTATTTATCATTATGGAACACGCAGAAAGTTCAAGTGAAAGGATTCAAGTTGAGAAGCTGCCTAAGCACTTTATTTCAAAGAACGCTCACTAAAGTGAAGAAGGATCCTTACAGGTTCTCATTTTGTCGTCATTTATACGTTTTTAATTCTGAGCATCTATTGTTTTATCAGACTGATCAGTATCATCTGGTGACTTACTGTACAGCAGACACAACGGCTTGATGCAAATGAATTCTGAAGTTGTTTGAACATCAGTGAGTTCATGTTAATGAGACTTGGAGTTTCAGAGGATCATTTCTCACGGTGGCAGTTAATTTATAGTTGACAAACTGCTGACATTTTTGTTGTTGACAAGTCGAAACGAGAATGTGCCTCACCCTCTGACAGCCTGACTCATCCTCATGAACTCTCGTGAAAGTTCCAGGTCTGGTAACGGAGACGTCTTTACAGATTGAAGTGTCTGCGCTCGTGATGCTTAACATTAGTTTAGTGTGCCAATAAAAAAACCAAAGCTAATAAATCAAATAGTGGTTTAAGTCACAGATGGCAGCAAAGTTTCTAATTATGTTTACGGCTGAGCATATCACAGATTATAATTTCTGTAAATAACTAGAGACTGAAGTTGACGCTGGTAACACATGGTTAAGAAAGACTTTTTTCACAAAGATAGCGGTGGCTCCGTAAATTAAGTCTGTCTCACAAATTGTTCTAATTGGCTTGGTTATAATTGGCGTCTGTGTCAACACATGATTGTTATTGTGCCGTGGCTGCGCACTGAGGTCAGTGTACCTCATTAATGTCATTTGCACAGAGTGACCACACTGATACGTTTCCACTCGGCTGCACAGTGGACATTGCGTCCTTATTTAGCTCAAGGGCCCTCTGCAGCCATATCCAGTCAAGGGTGGCTTTCTGATCCCTCTCAGTGGTTATCAGGCCACGAGGGCCAGATCTCGCTGCATAATACAGCCACAGTAATGATGCATTATCAGGACTCTGCTGTACATGTTGCCAGAGGCCTTTTTGGAGCAGATCAGGAATATTTTGTGGAGTTAAGATTGTGGATAATTTGCATGTGGACGTTTTCATGGCAGGGCTTAGTCTGCCTCGGAGGGACTGATAAAGATCCTGACCTGCTAAAACACACACAGCCTGATTTTAGATGTAGTTTCCTGCGATTTAAATTTAAATCTAAATCTGTAAGCAAGGTCTGAAGACTATAATCCAGTAACAAAGGTGTTGGCAGGGAAAAAAAAAAAAAAAGCAGCAGGACAAGCTGCGTCATGACACACTCTGCTCCTCTGCTCTGGCTTGCGCCCATGGAGGCCGGCGATTGGCTGAAAGGCGAGCAGAGCGCTGTGCGTGCTTGCATGGCCTGACCTTTCTCCAGAGCCTCGATCTGCTCCTGTGTGAAGCTGGTCCTGTTCCTCTGCAGCTTCCTCTTGAGCTGCAGCCTCAGCTGAGACTCCTCGCCCTCGTCCCGCTCCACGGGGACTCCTCCTCCTCGGCCCGCTCCTCCTCCCCCGGCCTCACCCCCCATGCTGCCCTCCGTGTCCAGCAGACAGCCCTCAGACACTGGCAGTAAAGGAAAGGTGACAAAAGAGATGCATGTGTGTGTCAAGAAAAATCCCTACAATTCAACAGACGGTTAGGTAGAAGCTACTTGTATTTCTATGTGGTTTAAATGCGGTTTACCTGACGCCCTCTCACCTGTGCTGTGTTGCGTCTGAACGCCGGTGGGGTCATGGTACCAGTTGTTAGGCCCACTCCAGTTCGAGCCGCTCTGCAGGTTCAGCATGGTTAACTTCTCATACATACTACGAGTGTCCGAACCACCATGAAGAAGAAATAAAAGAAATCCTGTCCTGTGTGGGTTCGCCGCTGTTTACTGTCACCTTGGCTCCTCTCTGCCTCCCTCAATCCTCCGATCCTTCCTCCTGGGAGGGGGCAGCGGCGGGAGGGTTTCGAGGTGGGAGCAAAGATAAGAAGAAGAAGGAGGGGTTCATATCGCATGAGTTCACACATGGTTGGCATTGTGGTGAATTAGCCTCATGATGACAGACAGAAATGGAGTTAGTTACATGCTCGCTGTCGTAACGCGTGTGTGTTATACATTGCTGCGCTGGTATACCATGGGGAGATGAGGTACATTAGAACCCACTCTCAAAGTCATGACATTTATGATGCACTTTTAGCTCTATTTTTTGCTGGTAAGCTCGAGCATGCATGCACACACACGCATGCATGAGAAGACACCGAATTTATATGTATCCACAAACTGGCATCTCACACACACACACACACACATGCAGCGGCTGTATGAAGGATTACCCAGAAAACACCAAAACCAAGCTCGTGTTTAACTTTCAATATAAGACATAAGGTGCACAAGTGTGTCCTTAATCATCACGATCCACCTGAGCAAATATGTGGCAGCTCTGAGATTAATAAAATATATTTTGTTCCCCTTTTATCCTGCAATGAGAATAAGAACGGAAGGCAAAGGTATGTCGATACTGAGCAAAATCTCACAAAGTAGTGCAGCAGCACAATGTCAAAGGTCAAGCTTGATTCATTTGGATGCGACCGCCCCGAGACAACAATTCAGTAACCTCGTTTTCAAGTAGATTCCAGAAAATATTCATGCACACTGTCGGCAGCGACGCCGACCTCAAAGCCGGCACTTAAAGTCTGATATAGAAGTGATATCACACACGCAAATGGAAAAGAAAACACTCCGATGTTGCGATTTTGTTTTTTGCAAACTTACCGAGTGTCCAGGTGAAATGGTGCGGGGGGTCCTGCGTGTTACTCTCCTCCTCTGTGGACCTTTATTCCCCTGTTTCCCCCCACGTCCCTTGTTCTCCAGCTTTGTTGACAATACTGTGAGTGTGTAAAGGAGAGAGTGGGAGAGAGATGGAGGGAGTTAGACAGGGTGAGAGAGAGTGAAAACCGGAGAGGGGGGGCTCTGGAGAGAAATGCGTCTGCGGGCACTCTTGTCCTCCGAGCGATGGGGAGAGAGAGAGAGAGAGAGAGAGAGAGAGAGAGAGAGAGAGAGAGAGAGAGAGAGAGAGAGAGAGAGAGAGAGAGAGAGAGAGAGAGAGAGAGAGAGAGAGAGAGAGAGAGAGAGAGAGAGAGAGGGAGCCACCGAGGGGTGACAAAGTGAGTCAACATCAGTGTCAAGTTTGAACTTAATGCCAGCGAGAGGAGGAGGGGAGGCCGAGAGAGTGGAGCATAAAGCACAGATAATGGAAAGATAGTGGATGATAAATAGATGATGGAATTCAATTTTGGCCATAAATTACACATAAATATTGAGCACAATTGGCAGTCAAGTGTGTCACAACCAAGACGATTGACATTATGAGATTATTAGATTCAACATTCAGTGAGTCTAACGAGTGAGAACTCATTTTCGTTGATTCCTGTTTGGACACTTTAAAGATTTGATCGGTCAAACTCTAATAAAGCTTTGACACGTAGCAGCTGTTTAATTGTATTGCTGCTGTAAGAAATAGAAGAGTAAAAGATTGTTGGGAATTATTGTTGTCTTTAATGTTATAAGAGGGTATTGTTATATTATCGGTTTAAGAAATCGAGGTAATAAATGATTTTATACATCGCAGCAGGACAAATGTGTGTAATTAGGAGGTGTTTTGTTGAACTGGACACATCAGTAGTTTATAATTTTTCTATCACCCAGAGACACTGATGAAGTCAAATGTTGTATAAAATGTCGCAAAAAACTAAACTAGTCTAAAAAGAAATAATTTAAAATCATAAACAATGGGAAATTAGAAAAAATGACCATGTAGTAAAATAATAATGAGAAATATTAGGATGATTGATTGATTACAATCTATTTAAAATGTTGGATATTGATGATCAATTGAGATTATTTTTGAGCACTAAATACATTAAAAATTTATCAAAAATAGATATTAGTTAGTTAAAAATGTGACATTTTCAGCTCATTAATCATTTATTTTTGTGCTTTACTTTAATTAAATGGATTTAGATCATTTATTTTAGATAAATATTAGGATTATTGATTGATTATGATCTATTTGAGTTGCTGAATTGGATGGAAAGATGATCAGTCATGTTACCAAAGCTTGTGTTTGATCATTAGACGACATTTAAAAATCTTTACAACAACAGTCTTTATGAGTTAGCTAAATAATTTCAATGATATCCTTATTAATAACTTATTTAAGTAGTTTATTTTATTTAAATTAATACTAACGTCATCTTGACACTAATGATTAAAAAACAAACCCTTATATATTCATGGATGTTTATTCGATACAGATACGTAATAATGATGCATCATTTTGTAGAGGTGCAACTAATTAAGTTGTAGACATGTTTAAGTAGAACATGTGTCTTTATAATAACATAAAACATGATCATGTACATTAAGAATAAGCATTTTATGGGCTGTATCGAAATACTGCCTCACAAATGGCTTTTATCATTTATTAACATCTGCTGGTTATTTTCTTGATTGTCTGAATAATTATTTGTCAGAAAAGTAAGAAAAATGTTATTAATGTTCACAATTTTCTTCAAATTGCTGCTACAATTTAGAATCATGTATTTGAAGAAAAAGTGGCAAATATTAAGAATTGAGAAGCAAATGTTTGGCATGTGTGGTTAGGAAATTATTGATCAATTATCAAAACTGTCTGAGCTGTATGCTGAGCTGTGCTATCTGACATCATGCTCCTATGGACTGAGGTATTTAATCCTTCACAGTGTTTCAGGCCTGCAAAGCTGCTGTTGGTGGGCAGCAGCTACGTTGGGGTTAACAAGTGCTCTCAGTCTGAGTTACTGCTGCTTTTCTGAGAACACCTGGGTATTGTTCCCCCAACCACAGCGGTATTGTTCTCCTGCTTATAGCACACTGAGCTTAAAGCTATGGGACAATAAACAAAGGCATCGTCTGGGGCCCAGAGCGGGTTTAAAGGAGGAACCATACAGAAAGCCCCGACGGTCGACACACAGGGCCTGATGTGAGGCGTAAGTAATGACGCAGGTATGACGGTATGTATGGCGGAGTCAAAGAGCGAGAACAGAGTAGAACCGGGGGTTTAAATATATCCCTTTGCAACGGAAGGGAAGAGAAGAAGTGAGAGATGGAAGATGGAGGCAGAGGGGAGAGATAGAGGGAGTGAAGAGGAAGTATGTGACTTTGGGGTGGGTGTAGGGGCTTGGGGATGGGGAGGGTGCCAGCTTGTTTTATTTCCGGTTGACAAGACTTTGCGCTCCCTTTCTCTCTGTCGCTCCCTCTCTCTTTCATACTCTGCTATTCTTTCTCCGCTGCCCCCACTGCTCCGTCTCATCCCCCCCACACACCCACCCTCTTTCTCTGTTACTTTCCTCCGAGACGTGCCTCGGAGAAAGGAAAGGACTTGACAAGTTCAAAGGTAAAAACAAGTAAGAACAGTGGTGGGAGAAGCATTTAGACACTTTAAAAGAATTTAAATACTCAGTTCAAAGTAATAGAAAATAATAATAGTAATCCTGCATTCAAGATTTTGCTACAAGTAAAAACATATTATCAGCAAAAAAACAAAAACACAACAACAAAGAGCTCCTTATGCAGAATGACTATGCATCTAAGGAGTGCTGTAATGCCATAACTTCATCAAGCATTCTTGCAATCTTGTACAAGACAAACACGATTATCATGTGATAAAATCATAATCTGCAATGTCAAATAAATGTAGTGGAGTTTTAAAATATATATGAATACCATGTACTTGCCTCTGGAATTTAGTCTAGCAGATGTACGGCGGAGTAAAAAAAACTGCATCAGTGTTTCTGTACTTCTGTAGCAAATGTACTTTGAATACAGGAATTTGGGGGCTAAATGAGGGAAAGTTGAGCAACAAAACTGCTTAGTTAATTCAAAACTAAACCTAAAAAAAACCCATATTAACACCACACACCCACTCATCCACCCCCCTTTTGTTTTCTAGCCGGTTACCCTTTTGTTTTGCTTTTATTCAGAAATCATGGCTGCATCTTATTGTGTTCCAGTTGTTGGAATGTGGCTTAACCTATGTGCTCCCTATGTGCTGAGTGCAATAATGTGTGTGTGAGAGCATGTGTGTGTGTGTGTGTGTGTGTGTGTGTGTGTGTGACGGCGCGTGCTTCACTGCAAAGATTCATGTAGCTCCAGGACATGCATTTTTTTTTTTTAGTGCATCTTGTTAGTTCATTCCTGTCACCTCTCTCTCCCTCTCTCCCTCTCTCTCTCCCTCTCTCCCTCCCTCTCTCGCCATCCCTTGCTTTTTCAGCGCTGAAGGGGGGATGGGGAAGGGGAGGCGGACGGGGCTGGGAGGGGAGAGAAGGGGGGAGGCGGTGGCGGTGGAGGCAGTCACCATGGCTACAATGCCACGACAAATATTCATCAAGTCGTTAAAATAAAAACAAACGGGAGTGCATTATAATTGCTCTTACTGACTGGATCCAATAATGCGTTCATATATTATGAGTGAGAGGAGCGGAGTGGAAGGACTCGCACACGCACAAAAAAAAATGATGTTAGTGATTAAAAAATATATATATATGTCAGCTGACCTGCGGGCAAAAGGAATGTAACACACGCTCGCATTCACATGCATTTCAACTCTTTTTGTGCAACTTTATTTCCCCCATTACCTGCTTATGGAATTCCCTGTGAGTACTTTCGTGAGTCTCTCCTCTCTTTTCTCTTTGTCCCTCCATCTCTCGCTCTTCCTCTACTGTTGTGTAGCCTCAGGCGATACTGTGATGTGTCCTCCCTCTGTCCCTCCCTCCCTCTCCCTCTCTCTCTGTCCCTGTCACCTTCAATTGCTCTGTGAAACTAGACACAGTGCCTGGGGCAGGGAGGGAGGGAGGGAGGGAGGGAGGGATACAGGGAGGGAGGGAAGAGAGGAAAAGAGAGAGGGAACAAGGGAGACAGACAGACAGCTTTATAGACAGACAGAGGGAATAAACACTTGGTGTCATGTAAAAAACAAATAGGATTACCGCAGTCCAGATGTGTGGCAAATCAATCGACTGAGTCATGTTAATGGTCTAGATCGAGCCACAAAGATGGAACGCTCAAATATTGTGATACTGGAAACAACAGAGGCACAAATTTGCCCAATTTAGGGCAGAGTTCGACCCTTGACCTGGCCGTGTGTCTTTCATCCTGTGTGCGCTTCTCCACAGACACCTGTTAAACAAGTTGCACTTCCCACCTTTCCACTTTGTCCCTGCATTCACTGAGAACAGCTAATACCTGGATGCCACAGACTGCAGGGCCTCGTACAGCAGGTTTGACGATTACTGTGACATAAAATTAGGATAATAACAACTTTTAGGAGGAATTTAAAAACATGAGCTGCTTATTTCATGATCTGAGCTGGTATTGCTTTTGACCATAAATTACTAGATGAAGTGTCTGTACAAAAAGGTGCAACGCAAATAAATAAAGACGCTTTGATCGTCATGTAAATACCTTAAACAAAGAGGTGAGCTTTAAAGCTCATTTTAATGTCAATCTGCTCATTTGCAAGAACAAATAAGATGCTCTTGTAAAAACATGCAGTCAGCACCTCAGTGCATCTCTCTAATCAAGCAATGAAATCAAGTTTAAGACCACATTGTTATTATTATATTCTTAAAATTTGATACTACAAACCTATGAAATACTTGTTTTTAAGTATTTAATCTGTCACAGTAAAACCTAATCAGTATGAGATTTAACTCAAAAATCTTAAAATTGAACCTGATTAATCCTAATCCTAAATTCTTGTACAGAAAAAAGATAGTAAAGTGAGAACAAATGCAGTGCCTGATAGAGTAGTGATTAAACATAAGTACCATATGTTAGCAAAAATAAAAACAAAAGCTAGCAAGCTAAAAATAAACTCCTCTGACAGGGATTACTTCACGTTACTTATCAACCTAAACACTAACATTTGCAGCTGCATGCAGGCGTTTCTCTGAGCTTCGATTACTTGAATTTGAGGGTCCTTGTTATCCACAAAAACACTACCTGTTCCTAAATAGGCTATGGAGGAATGCTGTTACAACTCTTCGATTTCATTGGCTCTGGTGGACTGAGGGGGCGGGACAAGGGATGTGATTGGATGCAGGTGAGGCCACAGGTAGCAGCTGATTGAGAGCGAAACGTTTACTCGGAATTTACTCGATACCAACTGATTTGGTTAAACCGGGAGACATTTGAGGGATTTTATCGACGGCAATACGCGATTTTAACTCGTGTAACTTTATTAAGTTGATGTTTTGCTCGAGTTTCTGTCATAAGATAGAATAAATTATAGAGTACACGTTTTATTGAAGTTAAATTTGATTTATCCACGTCAGGAGATTAATTGTAGTACATTTGTAGCACGAAACGCCACAAAATGTCGCCGAAACTGCGGTTTCTAGCTGGTTTTTGGTGCTTAACAGGTGAGTGTCGACCGTTATGTTGTGTCTCCTCCTTGTCTTTTCCTCCTCTCGCCATGTTTCTTTGTCCGCCCTAAAAACGTAGATTTTGTGCTCTTATCTGATTAAACCAAACAGGAATGTGGTGTTTGAAGTTCACACAGCTCACCTGCTTTGGTCTGGGTGGAGCAGAAATGTAATTAATGCGCATTTTTAAGGTATTTTGGCTTCTAATGCGCAAGAATGTGGTCGACCCCCGCTAATGGAGAACAGGATCGTGGGAGGGATGGACGCCTCGGACGGGGCTTGGCCGTGGCAGGTGGACATTCAGGTAGGAAGCACTGGTTTTTACACCCTGATCCTCTGATCCTGGTTGGTCTGTGTGGAGCCTGTGGGCAGATACACGTGTGGTTTTAGTGTGTCAGACTGCTGAGAGAGGGGGTTTGCCTGTGATGCTCAGGTGACTCACCCTTCTCTCCCCTCGGCTTGCAGAAAGGCTCTGATGGTCATGTCTGTGGAGGCTCCATCATCACCGAGAACTGGGTCCTATCAGCCGCACACTGTTTCCCCAAGTAAGACCCCAAAAACTACTAAAAATCAGCAGGTATGGTGCCTGAGCTGCTACCTGCAGGCTCACTGCTTCTGTTTCAAGTCAATAATGGTAATGACCAATGCTGTTTTTTTTAAAAACGCCTCCAGGAAACTACATTTTATCATCTGTAAACCGTCCGTTATATTCAAAATCTGCTGTGTTCAATTTAGAAGAGCTGCATTTTTTTGTTGCATACAGGAAACACTTCCTGTACAGAACAAGGACGCGCTAAACAAACTGACATAGACAGGCTTTGCTTGAGTTAGTGACAAAATGTAAAACTGCAGTCAGAGCTTATGGGTTCATAATGATGGCTATCAGGTTTCCTCTGCACAGGACGGACCCCATGGCCTTCTGCCTACTTTAGACAACAAGGACCGTTTGTTATAATAGAGAGCTTTGAGAAATATAAAAGTTGTTACTGCAAATAATGCAAGAGAGGAATGCTGGTAGAAAACTGTTAATCGCAGACGTTCATGTGTTATTTTACCACTCAGTGAACTCTTCATGCAGTTACCACTGCACGTACCTCTGAAACTTTAAACTTCATTCGTGATGTCTAACGTTGCCCCATCATGAAGGATACATGGAAATCACTTGAGTTTATTTGGCCAAGTCAAAGTTAAAATAATGTTGTTGATTGAATATTCTCAGTAATACATACCAATCCAGGTTCTATGAGCTGCACTACCATAACTGACTTGACTGCAAGTCAGAAACAAAATTTAAAAACATATTCATGCGTTTTCTGTTCCTGTTGCAACTTCCCGGCTTTGTTCAGTGGCATTAACACCTCGACAGGTTTGCAGATAAAATGTGTTCTGAGGTTCTGTATCACTCAGAGGAAATCGTCAGGAACAGATGTGGTGAAAAGGTGGTGCTTCTTTCAGCTGATTTAAATTCTGACCAGTAAACAGGACCTCTTCCTGTTCAGGTTAGCTGTGCAGCATCTGTTACCATGGTGATCTGGCAGGTTGAAAGTGATCCACCTTCATCACATTAAAAACTAGATTTAGGCTCAACATGCCTCTCTAATCCGTTATTGTTGTTTCATAGTACTTAAGTCTTATGAACTAGAATTCTAGTTGTTGAAAAGAACAGAAGAAAGAAAGGAGACAAATCCTGCAAACTGCTGCTCATTCATTTGTTTCATTACAGGTTTTAAATTTCCAAACCACAATATGATCATCACCCCTATCTCAGGAAACACCTGCTCGACGTACATTTAATACCCCATGTTTAGTTACTGTAAAATATAAATGCAAAGGGTTCACATTTCAGTCTAGCAGGTTTCATTTGTTGTCCTTCTGTCTTCTTTCAGTCCGTCTGACGTGAGCGCTTACATCATCTACGTCGGCCGATACCAGCTGAACAACTACAACCCGCACCAGTCCGTGCACCGTGTGAGCCGGGTGGTGATCCCGTACGGCTACAACGAGCCTCACAGCGGGAAAGATGTGGCGCTGGTGCAGCTGTCCAGCCCGGTAACCTGGTCAGATCACGTCCGTCCCATCTGCCTGCCCGCCTCTGGCACCTCGTTCCCAGGTGGCATGATGTGCTATGTCACCGGCTGGGGGAACATCCGGGAAGACGGTAAGGCTCGCTGAATTCTGCACTGAACTTTTATCCAGCAGTAGTATTGGATTTCTTTCATTTACTGTTTGTCTTCAGTATTACAACATGGGATAGATGGATTCTACCTGCCCATCCTGTACAAAAGAGTAATGTCTGAATAATTTTATGGCTGAATTCTAATGAAATCTTTTTGATGACTGAATTTCAGTCAGCTGTGATCAGACTGTGTGATTGAAAGTTGTCATCAAATTTATCATAAGGCTTATTTTTTTCTACAGTGAACAGTTTTGTCTGATGTAATATATGAATACATGCAGTGAAACATACCTAACTATATGTGTATAGATACATACGCCTTTTTTTCCACAAAGATCAATGCCTTGAGGATATTTTTATTAGCTTTAAAAAAACACAAATAACGTGACACCTCTAATGAAAAGTCAACTGTGTTTTCAAATGTTTTTAGGTTAAGCTTTACACTGGACATACATTCTCTTTGCGTGTTGATTAAACTGCTAAAAAACTGCCTCTGTGTATCAAAGTTGCATATTTAGAAGTTTTTTCTGTGACTCCTGGATGTAGCTCTACCACCATTCATGCCGTTGCTTCCTGTCTCCATCTGTGCTCGCTGAAGCTGGAGCACACCAGCTCACCTAAAACTGCTTTGTTCCATAAAGTTTAAATTCATCTGTACATGTTTGAACCGGAGAATGATTCTGAAGAGCAATGACACAGAAAGCACCATCCCACAAGTTTACAGGATTGGTTCCTTAGGTTTGTTGCGTATAAAACCCCGGAAGTCTGACCTGAGTTTTTGAAACTCTCATTGGTACCCTACATTTTAAAGGCAGAAACACTCAGCCATGGCATTCACAGCCTAATAAAAAACACCATAGGGGCATGTTTGCAAGGTAAAAAAAAGACCAAAAACATAATTTTCGGATCATTTCTTTTGTGCCGTACTAGGCGGTAATAGTAAGAAAAAAAAGTTCTCAAACTCCTTCTTGTCCTTTGTCTTCCATGTGTCATCGTGTCCCCCTCAGTCCCTCTGTCTGGAGTCGGGACTCTGCAGGTAGTGCAGGTGCCAATCATCTCCCAGAGTTCATGTCAGGAGATGTACCAAACGGACCCGAAGGAGCAGGTGGACATCCTGTATGACATGATCTGTGCTGGATACCAGGAGGGCGGCAAGGACTCCTGCCAGGTACTGTTGGATCAGCTGTTTGTGTTGTTGTTTACGTTCGCAAAGCAAGAACCTGCAATGAAAATGACCTGGATCTCGCTTCTTCTTTTCTGTAGTCACCAACTGTCTAGTTTCTAAGACCTTTGGTACATCCCAGGGGTGAAAGCTGAGCGAGTCTGTATGTTTTTCTTCTCAGGGAGATTCAGGAGGGCCCCTCGTCTGCCAGATGGTGAATGGGACCTGGGTGCAGGCCGGGGTGGTGAGTTTTGGTCTGGGCTGTGCTCATGAAAACAAGCCAGGTGTGTATGCCAGACTGACTAGCTACTCAGGCTTCATCACCGACACGATACCAGAGATCCGACTGCACGGCCGAGCTCATCAGAACTGGTGCGGGAGGGCCGTCATGTTGCTCAGCGTTCTGTCCACTCTGCTGACGCTGCTTCACAGATGAGACGCTTAAAAAACTGGATTTTACGGAGGCCGAATGTAAAGGAGTGTGAATGAAGGAGATTAATTGTGAATGTCTAACTCATTTCTAAAGTGGTCCTGAATAGTCCAAATAGAAATCTGTCCCATGCACATAAAGCCATATTGAACTTAAAATCCTAATTTTTTAGAACTCTGCATTATGAGCTTTGATTCAAAGTAGTTTTGATAGGTTTGTATTTTAAATCAGAATTATGAGCTAAATAAATAATGTCTTTTTGTATTTGAAATAAATTGTTAATTTGATTCCTAAAATCAGCTCACTGGTCTGTTCATCCATCTTTGTATCATGTTATATATGGACTCAATCTTCAGTTATGTCCTTTCAAAAATGTCCTAAATAATTTAACATTCGAACGCAGCCATTTTAGATGTGAACACAGAAGTTTGCTGTGAAGTAATTCAATCCTGTTTGGGTAAAAATGTTTAGCATATTTAATTTTAAAAAATGAACTTACTCTCCATCTACACATAATGTAGTTCATTAAATCTCCAGACAAACACAGGTGATGACACAGTTTTCTTTATTAAAAAGAAAGCGCAGCATGTCATAATGGTAAAAAAGAAAACAAGATGGCTTAATTGTGCCTATTTAAAAAAGCTAGCTTTTAAATTAATTTGATAAGTCTTGAATCAAAGTTTTCATGGTACAAAAAAACATTTACACAGTTCCAAGTGTCGACTTCCAGGAACGGGTCAGTCAGGCGTCTGGGGGAATGGTATCGGAGAGAATCATGGGAGAGCCGAGCTGCAACTCCTGCTGCAGCGACTCCAGATCCGCCGGAGTCATGCGGTGAATCTCGCTCCAATCAGATAAGAGGGAGGCCGAAAGAGGGGCCGAGTCATAACTGATGGAGAAGAAGAAAATGCAGAAGGCATGAAAGAAAGTGCCAACACTCCAAGTAAACACTGCCCTGAATATTATTTAGATGTATGTCATCAAATGAAGCCCATTTAGCAGCATTTGTTGTGTCCTCATTTAAACCCAGCTTTTCAATTTGCTGCTGACAAGTCATTTACAGAGTTGATTATTATAAAGATGACAAGGAAACACATGAGCTAAATCATTTACTAAAATTAAACCATCAAGGGGAAACACGAAGCAGGTTGGAGGACTCTGATTACATTGTACTTTTGATATGACAGCGAGATGCGTTGTTTGCACTCGGTGGGTTGACATGCGTCATCCAACCTGACACCGCAACTCTGCTCCTTTGCTGGGTTTAATAACTGTCTAAAACTCAATGTAGGAGGACAAACATTATGTTTTTTTACTGCTGACCAGCTTTAAGGTAGTAGTTTAGATCATGTTAACTGAAAAGATGTACTGTAGTGTGTGATTCCTAAATGAACACACTGTCGTCATTTGGTTGGACATAGCTACACACTGGATTAGGATTTTGGCTCAAGGCAAAGAGCATTTTTCTGACATTTTACAGAAAAAACTATTAATTGAAAAAAAATAATTAGCAACTTTTGGGATAATAAATCACTGATTACAGTCATAAAACTAAACAGTTTACCCAAAAGAAGATAAAAATTGCACCCAAGTCCGAATGGGCAAGTCTGTAACACCCCCTGGAAGTTATTTTGGGCTAACGGGAGCTGGCCCCTGTTTAAATGGTTACCGCAACATAAAAACTACGGGTGCATTCCAATATCCGTACTACCATACTATATATATAGTATGCCAGAAAAAGATTTAGTGAGGAAAAAGTGGCGAGCCCCCCCAGCATAACGTCTCTGGCTGCGTACAGTAAAGGGCCCTGGTATATGTGTAACGAAGCACTTAATAGAGAAGTGACCCTCCGTTTTGAATCACTGTGACCTTTGTTATAAATTCATACTTGCAGCCACTATGGAATCGAGGAACACTTACAGTGACCAGTCAGGGTTTTAATGTACATATGGGCCCATTAAAATTGCATTAACACACAGGTAGGAAAAATGTGAACCTATCTTGCGCTTACTATGATGAATCTGGTGCAAAAATAAAATATTAATGTAAAAACACAGCTCCACAAGTGTTGTAACAGCAGTGGAACTATTGTGCAGGTGTACAACCACATGTAAACGACAATGACTATCAGATGCATACTTGCAAATAATTGTCCGACTCGATTGGGCTAAACTGAGACCGAAAACATTTTTTTTTCCCCAGCAGCAGATATTCTTTTTTTTTTTCACATAACAGCTGTATTAGACCTCACCTGTCAGAGTGTTGCAGGTCTGTAAGAGATTGGTTGAGAAGGTCATCCAGATCAAAGCCCACGCCGTACCCAGCCCCACTGCCCTTAGGGGTGACTGAGAACACAGGGGGTAAAACGTCCTCTACCTGACAGGAGAAGGTGGAAAACATTGGGTCAGCTGAACTTTGTATCCTTCAGATCAGTTCAAGGCAAGCAGAAGATGGTGACTTTTAAGCCTGGTATATATGTACAAGAAAAATATATATTTAAGGCAACAGCAGTGTGCTGTCCATACGTGTAACATCTATTGGGAAAAATGCTCAATGAGAAAAACTTTCCAATAAATTCCAATGCACACCTGGGACTTTGACAGCTGCAGTGTCACTGTGTGGATGTCGGGGGCAATGGAAGGTCCTTGCTGTCCAGTATCTGTGAATCCTAAGCTGGGATGAGGCTGAGAAGGGACCCCTAAAGCCCCGCAGAGAGGGTTCGTGGACTGTGGTCCAGTTTTCTCTCCTACAGAGGGACAAAGCTTCTCCATTGGCCCGGCACTTGCAGTCAAGGAGTTAGGGTGGGAGTTGAGGTTATTTTGACCCCTGATATCCACATTCCCATTTGTCTCTCTGGTGCTCAGTGTTGGAGCTTTAGACAAAAAACTCTCCAGGGGAAGCAGCTGTGACTGAGGTTGAGGATCAGGTTGGGTTTGACTCTGAGGTTGGAGCTGGGGCTGCAGAAAGCTCGATGGTTGCGACGTCCTGTTTGGTTGTTGCGGCGGCCTCGTCTCTAATTGCTGCCCGCTCCAATTCCCCAAACAGTTAAATCCACTTTGCCCGTTGCTCTCATTGTGAGGTTTGAGTGTGTTGTTTTTAACAAAGCCACTAGTGACGGTCATTATATCTAGCCCTCCGCTTACAGCGACAACCATATCCGCTGGAGGCTTCCTCTGGCTCATGGAGAAAAGTAACGACGGTTGCTGGGTGCTGGGAGGCTGAAACAAGCCCGGCTGGTTGGGTTTAACTTGAGAAATTAACTGTTCATGAGACTGAATCTTCCTCCCCTCCTTGTCTGTTTTACTGTTCATTGCTCCTTGAGTGTTATCACCAATAACAACACCTCTGTGCGAGTTCACATTACTGTCCTTCTTTGCTCCGTCGTTATTAGAGGTCTGTGATTTCTCATTGCAGCTGTCCATCATCTTTGTCCAGCGCTGCAAAAGGCTTTTATCATTGTCACTCAGCAGAACCCCACCCAGCGAATCCCCTTGTTTTCCCTCTCTTCTTTCCTTTTCCTTCATTTTCCTCTCCCTCTCTCTTGCTCGCTCCTGCCTCTTCCTTCTTTTCTCCTCTCTCTCTCGTTGACGCTCCTGGGCTGTGACAGGCCGACGCGACTCTGGAACAGAAGACAGGGAGGACGATACACCTCCTCCTGCGCCGGCGTCGATGCCCAGAGCAGAGGTACCTCCCTCTGCAACGAAGATATCAAATTCAGATGAAGCAGATTTAAAGGATGGCATGTCAGAAAACATTATTTTAAAACGCAGATAAGTAAAAACAACTAACTTACCACCCCTGGATTTGTGTCTGTAAGCTGATTTCATTAAAGCTGCTCTAAGTGCAGCTTTGGTGTCCTCTGAAATGGCGCCTTCTTTTCTGGTTCCCTCGGCTGCACACGGAGGAGGCCTGACATTCTTGGACAGTGACTGTGAAAGGGACTGAGAAAGTGACTGGGCCTGTGTCACGGAGAGAGAAAGGGAAGGCACAGTGGTGGGAAGGGGAGTCATGGTCTGTGCTGGTGTTGCAGGAATGGAGGTGGGAGCCTGGGTCAAGGCCTGGCTCTGGGTGTTTTGAACCAGAGGAGCCTGACTGCTAGTTAGCTGCTCCTGAGCCTCACTGTCTCTCATTGTGTCTGATGGCGCATCCTGACTCGACACTGGTGTTGTTAAATCTATAGTCTCGGGCTGACCGCTGTCCGAGTTGGCACTGGGCATGTCCACGTCAACTGGGCCACCTTCGCTTTTAGTGAGAAGAGGCAAATTATGGGTCACATGAGGCGGGGCAACTTCTAACAGAGATGCAGGCTTATTAAACGACTTCATCTGATTTGTAAATACATGGTTCCCTTCTGCTGGTGCGTGGTCCTGTTGCTGCTGAGATTTCACCTCTCTCATTTGCTGCTGCTGTATCTGTGCTGTTTGTGGGTGTTGTGCCATAGGAACCAATGTAGGCTTGGTCAGGTTGACAGTCGCTGACTGAGCGTTACGCTGGTTACTGTTTTGTGCTGCAGCTCCGCCGTTCACCCTCGGCAAGGGCCGGAACTGCAGTCTCTGACGACAGCTCTGTTTGTTTCGATGAAAGTCCTGAATCTCCATCAGAATGGCCTCTTTAATTTGCTCTTTGTTCATTTGAAGCTTGTCAAACTCAAAGTCAAAAGCCGGCACACAAATCGGCTCATCGTCTGGGTCGTGGTACTTGGCCAGGTAAGGGTGCTCCAGAGCTTCTGTCACACTGATTCGTTCACGAGGATCAAAGCGCAACATGGCAGCCAGCAGGTCTAAAGCCTCCGGTTCAGCTTGCGGGTACAGTTCGGCCAAAGGCACGGCGGACCGTGATGGAAGACTCTGAACATAGGAGCGCACCCGGTCAGCCCTAATAGCACCGATTAACCCCTCAGGAGGAGTTCCTAACACATTCAAAATGAGCTGGAGCTGGTGTACGTAGTGCTTCCCGGGAAAAAGCTGCTTACGACCCAACATTTCAGCAAAGATGCAGCCCACTGACCACAAGTCAATGGCCAAGCTGTAGTGATTCAGAGACAGCAGGAGTTCAGGAGCACGGTACCATCGCGTTGCAACATATTCAGTCATGAAGGAATGAGACTCCTCCGGATGTGAACTGAGACCTCTTGCCATGCCGAAGTCACCGATCTTCAGCTCACAGTTTTCGTTCACCAACAGGTTGGAGGGTTTGAGGTCACGGTGGATGACGTTGGCAGAGTGCACATACTTAAGGCCACGGAGGAGCTGGTACAAAAAGTAGCGCGTGTGCTCTGGGGTTAGTGTCTGGGCCGAGTGTATGATCTGGTGCAGGTCACTCTCCATTAGGTCCAACACCACGTACCTGCAGACACACAGGAAGAGGAAAAGTGAGATGAGAGAGATGCTCAGTCTGCTCATCTGACATGAAAAACTAACGTCATTTTGATTCACTGAGTAAATGAAGTAAACTGTGACCATGTGGAAAAAGGATGCATCGTGGTAGAATGTCATTTGCAGCAGAAATTCGGAACAAACTCCTTTCATTTGTGATAGTGATCGTGCACCATTAAAGGATTTCTTAGCAAATGAACATCTTCCAAATATTCCAACTCAGAAAAAGCTGATATAGCAGCATAACACATGCAGGACAAAGTTTTCAGACCAACATGGTTTTTGTTTTTTTTTGTTTTTTTTTGTTTTAAATTAATCTCATGTTAAAAACTTAATTCAGTTATATGTTGGTGAAAAGTTCCTCTAAGTGTAATTATAATAATAATAATAATAATAATAATATATGGATAATATAAACGATTTAAATTTTTTTTTTTGCAAAGCTCTTAGTTTAAAAAAAAAAAACTTATAGTGTTCTACAGACTATTCTGGCCTAAGGAAGTTTGCTTTTTTTTTTTTAAAGTACATACACAGACTTGAAGGCAGAGTGAGGGAGGTTCGGCTGCAGGATGTCTTTGATGGCAATAATGTTGTCATGTTTGAAGTGCTTGAGAATCTTCAACTCTCGCAAGGTGCGTTTGGCATTTGTCACCACTTCAAAAGCATTGGAGATCTTCTTTATCGCCACCTGCTGGCCTGTGAAATGTAAACGTAGGACAGAGTTTGAAGGGCAACAGATGCTGATAATGAATTTGCACATTCCATAATGAGTGAGCATTGCAGCGCACACAGAATGAGCCCTACCATTATCCCTCCTCCTGGCGGATGAAACGACTCCATAGGCCCCAGTGCCAATGGTTTCAATAACGTCATATTCCTCCCCGACGTCAAACTTCACATCGAGAGAGTGTGCTTTAAGCAAAGCCAAGTTTTTTGCTGCTGTGCTGGTGTCCGCGGTGCTGCCTGCTGCCTCAACTCCATGCTGGTTCTGGGTTTCTCTGCTTTTGTTGGTGGCCATTCTTTCAGGGGATGCCACAGGTTGACCATTTTTGCCTTCTCCACCCTCCTTAGTTGACATGTTTCTGTAAAGAATGACAGACAGCAAAGTGAGACATACTCATCTGTATCATAGTAGAGGTTCTTATCTGTACTGCTTTTCTGTTTAATACAACTTGAGTTGCATCAGCATCTTTAGTATCAGCACGCTGTCAGTCCTGGCTGACAAAAATCTATATGGACTGCATCTGTTCAGTGCTAGTTTTTCTGCTCAGATTTGGCCCAACTGTATGTTTTGGCATTTTTTGTGATTTATTCAACTACATCTTGATATAGTGATATAGTTGAAATCATTATTGTTAGTTTGATACTATATACTGTATTGTCTACTACAATATGCCAAATCCATACAGCAATCACAAAACACTGTCTAAAACAAAAAACTTCAATAGATATTCTAATGATTTTTTCCCCCCACAATCCTTCCCTAAAAATGAATTGTTTGGACAACAGAACTGTGTAGTTTATCATAATCAGATTATATCATCATAATGTAATGCTGTTGAATGTTGACAAACAATAATAGTTAGATGTAGGTGAGGTACTGACCAGCCTGAGATAAAACAAGTAGCTTGATGATCAAATAAATCAATGAGCCAGAAATGAATGCGCAATAGAAAAACAACCATTTGTAGTAGCTTCTGAATATTCCTCAATTTTACGTTCTCGTTTAGACACATTTAAATTAGTTTCTTCTGGCTCTGGGATTTGTTTTGTTGTTTCCTGACTAAACAATAAGTTACACAAAAAATAACAATAAGCACATCAATACTAAGTTAAATAATAGCGACTAGTAGCAGCGTTTCACAAAAGTGTCACGCTCTTTAAATCTACTTATCAGCATCGTCTGACGGTGAGCAAAATGTCAACTCATACGGGTCCATTGCTGCCTTTTAGTCAACACTAACCCGTGTGTCCTAGCAACAAGTAACTCTTAGTTAATGAAACAAAGACACAGAATAGAAAACCACTGATCCTCTGGTCCTGAGCCAAGAGACACTGAATCTAACTTTTCCGAGTTTGAGCTTCAATGTAAGTCTGTCAAAGTTAAGTCATACCACACAGCTCATCTCTTGTTTTTGAGAACAACTGAAATTATAGTTCATAGACGGGAATATAAAGTTCAAACACATCGATTTTGTATTTATGGTCATTCCTCAGTGCTGGATGGGATTTGAAGGAAAAGACAACTCTGAATAATGAGGCTGAAAGCATACAATATTTCTCCTTATAATAAAATATTTCCACTGAACCTTTTTACCCATTGATGAGTTAAGAAGAAACACTATTAGATAAAATAGATTCTGAAAAGCTGGATTTGCAGTCATTGTTTCTCTGACACTTTTTCCCGACTAAGGAAAATGTTTTGTAAATGGCACTATTTCAAAGGAATGTTGAGAATGTTGTTCTGAAAACAAAGTACCTATTGTAGTGTCTTCACTGATTGATGAATTCTAGACCAGGAAACCGGAAACGTCCTGAGACACCACCTGGATGGAGCCACTTCAGGAGTTTATACCTTAAAGGTCATTCAGTGGTTGTAAAGCTACAACTGAGACTCAGCTATCACAAGTAAAACTTCGCTTCATGAAGATAATAACGGCGATTATAAAGTCTATCAAATGAAAACACGTGAATTTGAACCTTTAAATGCTCACAAACCAAACTGATTGAGCTAATGGGACAGAAACGAGGCGTGACCGAGCAGCACGTTTCCCGGCGGCAACTTCACACCGTTAGGCCTGGCAGCGAAGTGGCCAAAACCTGTAGCTCTCAGTCAAACAACGCCTCCACACAATAGCTGGGGTCCATGTACAAGTAGCTCCACGACAAAACCTCGAGAAGCTCCAAGGAGGCGTTAGTTTTTGCACTAAACAGCGATAAATAAACCAACTACATGCTAAGGACGCAGCCTTACCCACTTCTTGACGCAGGGGCGTAGGCTAGTTAACGTTACCTGAACCTCTGGCTTTCTAGGAACGTAAGCTGTTAAACCGCCTATTTCTCGTCTAAAAACCCAAACGGGACAGCACAGGTAAGTGTTTCAATATAACAGAGCATACTCTCACCTTTTGAGCCAACCACCACATCCGTATTGATGTTTTTAATCCCGCAGCAGCGCGACTATCTCTTGTTTTTGTCTGCCGCTTCCTCGTACAGTTCCGTATTTGGTTTGACTGCCATGCGGCGAACCAATGGGCTGAGGGGACGTCGACGAGGCCGTCCAATAGGAGCGAAGGAGGCGGGACATTACGGCAGATAGTAGGGTCTCTGTTTTTATTTATTTATTTATTTTTGGGTGGTGACGCCGTTTTCCAGAGTTTAATTACTTTAGGAGGGGCCGCAGTTGGAGAAAATTACCTGCAATTTGTATGTATGAAGCACAACAATAACAACTTTACGGAACAAACACTACAAACACAGCAACTACTAATATTACTAATAATGTTAGTCATAATATTGATACTAATCTTTCATTAATAGTTTGAAAGAAAGTAAGCGAAAGAAAACTTTATATTCGGCTGCATTTTGAAAAAAAAATCATCTACTTTCCTTCCAATGCATTTTGAATATTTAATCTACATTGTTATAAGTAAAAACCCAATGTTGTGGTTTGAAGACAGTTTAATTAAACAGTTTGATTTAACTATAGCTATCTATCTTGTGTGCACAATATAAGGTTAACTTATTATTATTTTGACACAGGATAGAAATACAGAAGAGCCTCTGTGTTTTTCGTGAGTTATTTCTGGCTTCTCGTGCTGCTTTCCACAATGTAATTGCTAAGAGAGCCCACATTTGGAATAAATCACCAGCACTTCATCGGTACTCATACTTTCAGTCTACTATGTTTCAGATTGATTGATTGATTTAATGTCCAGCTTTAGTTAGCCTAATGCTTATTTTGCAGACTGGAATTTTAAATCCCACTCTTGGGATTATTTCATCTATATTATTATGAGTTAACACCCAATTCCTCAGTAAAAACCCCCGCAAATATCAGGTAATCGTGCAGGACCCACTTTAGCTGATATGCATAGTGGATTTAAATATTAACTGTGTTGAACAAACTACCACTACTGCTGCTGCTACCAGCATAACTAATGATAACCCTAATAATAACAATCCAACACTTTTCTAAACTCCTATAATTAAAAAACAAACATCATCGTTTGATGACAGTTTGATGAAATACAGTTTTACTCTAACGATGTCCATCATACATGTACAATATAAAGTTCAATTTAGATATAAGGTTTTGACTCAGGACCCTTTTTAAGAAAACTTTTTAAACACATTGGATTAGAATGTAGCTGATTTTGTACTTTAGTGGTGCAGATTTTTAAAATGACTACAACTAATGAAAGTGAATATAACCAACTCACAGATGGTGAATGTGGATTATATGGAGACAGTTTTCCCTTTTTGTTAAGCGTGTACTTTAAGCAACAATCATTACAAACGACAGTATTAAAACCTATTTAAAATGTTCTACTGGCTGCTTTGTTAATTTTATATGCATGTAGTTGATAGAAACTTCTGCAGTTAAGCCAAATTTTAAATGCAGGACTTGTACCTACTGGAATATCTTTTTTTTTTTTTTTTTTTACACTTTTATTGAAGCAAATCCGGGTACTTTTTCCACTACGTGTTGTATATGAGGTAATACTTCAAACAACACATTGTGCAGTTAAAAAGCTGTTTGGTTTGAACAGCGTGGGCAGTTGTTAACATTTCCCCAAAGGGCCAAACAGACTGAAGTCCACAGTAAACACACAGTAACCGCCCATCTGGCTGAGCTAACATCTGGGTCAGAGCGTCCAATGAGAGGCGGCCGCTAAACTCGACCGGACCAACCAGAAGCGAGGATCTGATTTTTAACACGTCGCCTCGACTCTGAGGATAACTTAGAGAAGAAACAGATTGATTTCGGCCCCCTACCTCTGTCATACAAAGAGTCCACATGGCTGCGGCTGACGGGTTGCCGAAATGGGAGAGAAAAGCGCGCGTATTTTTGTGCCTTTTCGGTTTGGTTTTGTCCGTTTACGCGCTTCACGTGGAGCTGTCCCGAGAACACGACCCAGACTACAGAGCGATGTGCGACCTGGGGGAGTCTGTGAGCTGCTCTAAAGTCTTCACGTCCAGGTATGACTCTGTTTGTTTGTTTTCTCAGTCAGCTCATCCGTGCGCCTTTGTGCGTAATCAGTCGACCTTTTATCTGCGCTCCTGTAACCTTTGATCCACAACTAGTCCCAACTTTTCCTTGCAAAACACATCATTTGGCACATTTTTATGACGGTTCCAGCCCCCTTCGTTGCCACGTGTTACACATTCCTGTGGAAACACTTTACATCAAGTACTATTTCACATTGTGAGAATAAAAAGTGGATGTTTTTCTTTCTTTTTTTTCAAGTTGCAAGACAATTTCTTAATTGCTGATTTTTTTTTCTTTTAAGATGAATAGAACTTTATTAATCCTGAGGGAAACTCTTGTGCCAGATATTGCTCAGAAGAACAACGTGAAAAGAAATGCAGCTCTGAATAGAGCAACAATAATATATAAATATGGTACATTTCTAAAAAACACAACCAAGTCAGCTAAAATACAACTACAATAAAAAAGTAATACTGAAATAGTAATGCTGCACACAATAAAGGAACTGATATTGGACAGCACAGTTTAGAAAGTAATACTGCAGATGACATTGATAATATTGTTCAGTGTTTATAATTATAAAGCATTTTTCACTTCATTTTCAGGAATGTGCTGTTCTGACTGTTCCCTTTCTCTTTTCTTTTTTTGGCAGATGGGGACGTGGTTTTGGTTTGGTCCAGTTGTTTGTGGCCCAAGATAACCCTTTGAACCAGCCCAACAGCGTGCTTGGCATCCTGTTTTACACTCTGCAGATGGGCCTCGGTTAGTCTGTCATTGTCTTGTGCAAATTACACTGCAATTCTGAGAGGTTTCAGCCTGAATATTCTTTGCAATCCTGCATTTTAGTGAATCCTGGCCGGGCATGCATTTCAGCTATTTGAGTATTGCATATTTTGTGCCTTTACTTTTACATGTATGCATCCAGTTCCATTTATTATATAGTTTTCTCTTGATGGTCTGAAATCTTCTGTGTTCGTTGCAGGATTGTCTCTGACTAAAAAAGCAGCAGTGTTTCTGGTCTTCGCCTCCTGGGTGTCTGTGGCCGGTTCACTCTATCTTGCGTCTATTCTCGCCTTCGTTCTGGGGGATTTCTGCATGGTCTGCGTGTCAACATACATTATCAACTTTGCGTTGCTCTACACCAACCTGAAACGAAGGGGAGCCATCGAAGGGATGAAGGAAAAGGCTGGATAGAAAGTGTTACTTGTGAAATGTAACACCTTCTTTTCTTTTTTTTTTTTTCCCTCCCACCTGCTAACCTGAAGCCACACTGGATCTGAAAAGCAAATTCTCTCCCACAGTGTTTCTGCAGCGTTTACAAATGTTTAGTTATATTCAGAGAAAAATGACGGGACATTCATCTCAGAAGCTCTAGAGGAGGATTTTCAGTAGAGAAACGGCATAAACAGATAAAACAGCAGTTATTTTTGTATGTCACTGTGCATTTGTGATGCTGATTACACAGTTTTTGAACACTACCTCTTGTCTGCTGTGATTTAGTCCTGACATGACAAAAATCCTAAAAGTGGATAAATGCTAATCTACAGGAAATTACTTGTTGTTAAAGCAATGCACAGAATTACTCAATCCTACCAGCAGAGGGAGCTAAATGCACAATTATCATTTCACTGGATTCAAACATTTAAACCAACTTTATTGGTATGAATGTTGCATTTGCATAATCACCAAATTCTATTTTTGACTAATCGTGACTCACACAAGCAAAGACAACACAGCTGAACAAAGTAGACCAAAGGGGGCTTGTGGTTTTTTTTTTTTTCTTGGTGTAGAAGCATTATTTCTGAACACTTTAGTCAAGAGGTGAATCGTTTACATGAGCACAGGTTAAATTTAGTGTTCCTGCCAGTAAGATATTAACTGATAAACCACAACATGAAGGTAAAGTGAACTATCTTAACCATCTCACAGTGCAACGTCCTGCTCCTGCTGTTCATGTATATGTTTTACATGCGCCGGCACTCCCCAACACCAGAGGTCTCTACGCTACTGCACAGATTCTGCTGCTCGTCTTCTGTGCTCCCCAGACCTCAATCTGATGGAGGATGCACCAGAACAAACTCGATCCACAGAGGCCCCCTCCTGCAACCCAGACGACCCAAAGGATTCGCAAAGGATCAGAGCTGTTTTGGTGGTATGAGGGGTCCCTACACAAAATCACAAATAAGGCTCAGACTTACTAAAAAACTTAATTCCATAAACCTAAAAGAAAACATTTACAGAATGAAAGACAAAATCAAAACTCTTTCATGCTCAAGCTGCAGATTCTCCACAGAGATTAACGATTCATTAATTTCCAGACCAGGCACGTGCCACTCTGTGTTAAAAAGAGACAAATCCTTTAATAAGTTTATTTGTTACCGCAGGTCCTTCATTCCAACTGCTGTCAGAATCAACATGCTGTAGTTCTTCTCTCCATACTGCGTCTTTGTATAACATACAGTACCCAGGTTTTCTCACGTGCAGTATACCCCTTACATACTCCCTTCTGTGCTGTATCATATTGTCCCATATTTTATTTTATTTATCTTTTTTTTATTTTAAAACATAGTATCCAATATATGGATCCACAGTGTATATAGTGTGTGTGTGTGTGTGTGTGTGTGTAGCTCTATTGTATTGCATATCTCAGCTCTTCCTATTTATAGTTTTATTTGTTCTCTTTTTCTTCCTGTCACCTTTTTGTGCTCTTTCCTGTATCTGTACTGCTGCAACAAGTGAGTTTCCCCATTGGTGGTAATAAATAAAGTGTAATGTAATCTAATCTAATCTAATCTAGTCTAGTCTAGTCTAATCTAAATTAGCACTGCTGCCGTTACTGTGCTGACATATACATAGACTGCAGCTTCACCTCCTCTTCAAAGTGACTAGCAGCAGAGTCTTGCAGCATGAAGAGGACCGTCCTCAGTACCTAACAGCTTCGATTTGCAGGCTTAAATAAGAACCGAAACAACACTTATTTACAGCACCTCTGAAACTTCTAACACACATTGGTTGCAAATTGTGTCAAAGTTGCAGACTGAGGCGTTGCAGACGAAAGTGTCCACATGTGCAGGTCAAAACAAGCTGAACGTTATCTGTTAGTGTTGTTGGTTGGGCAGGAACAGCAGGTCTGAAAATTGGTGTTTTATTTATTCTTGCTTTGTTAAGTTCAGCTTCTGCTGTCTACAAATAGCTTTAAAGTGGGTTAGATTTTGTAAAATGTGAATTTTTTGCGCTTTAAATCGTCATTAAGCCATGCTGTCCCGTCATCCGAGGCCCGGTTTCAGTCATCACATGAGCTGTTTAGGGTAGATGACTTCATCAAAACATCTGACAATCACATTGTTCAGAGGTCCACTGTCTGAAGTGTTGCTTCACCTGAATTTACCGAGATTTTACCGAGAGATGAGTCCAACAGCGCACAAATATTTATCTGCTGTATCACCTGCACAGCAACACCTGGACACACAGTCATGCTTCCTTTGGTTCAGATTATTTTATTTGCTCACCTAATCTCAAACCAAGCCTTTACCTCAGAAATGTCAATCTGTGCTCGCTACTGTCTTTTTAGTCACATGAACTTTTACTGTTAATTCTTTGTCTCATATGAAAAACGTTAAAGTTACAAATAATACAAGGACGTATGCACACAATCACAAACTCCACAGATGGTTAGAAAACAGGTGTGTAAAGCGCCTTTAATTTAAAAATTAAAAACAAAATAGATATAAATGCAATATATTTGAATCGAGGAAGCTCTTAGCTCATAGAAGAGTGTTTTAAAACAGAAGGTATCTACTGCAGATGTTTGTGGATATTGTTCAAGTGTAGAGGTTATTTCTGGGTCTAAAAGTCCAATATTTCAACTGATTGTAATTGGAGCTGCAAAGTTTCATAGCTTTTGTGTTAAAGAAAATAGAAGCCAGTTATTTGTTTCCGGCTTCTCTGATGTGAAGATTTGTTGCTTCTGTCTTTATTTCACTGGAAAAAAAAATCAACATTTAAACATCTTAAACTTGGATTATTTTTTCACATAATGGCAATAATCAACAATTTAACCTCTTACCTGAAATGGCAGCTGACTTGTGGACAGAATAAATACACAAAATCCACTTTTATCTTCTATCCTGATTAAATCTCATTACTTTTTCGCACCTCTTTTTTCAACTATTGTGCTTCTTGGCCATAACATCAGTCCCTCAGCTAATTATTTACTCTTTCTCTTATCCATTTCACACAGTTTGCTTCCTCATGGAGAAGTTTCCTATTAAATTCTGTGATTTGTTTTTCAAAAAACAGTGACTTATTCAGTTGTCATGTTTAATCTGTCACGTCCGCCACGACAAAGCTGCTTTTTATCTTTACAAATGATGACCAGACACAATATTTAGACCTTTAATTAATCATGCAAATCATCAAATAGTTTAAAAGCCTCTTGCAGATTTAAACTAATACTCATGCGTGAGGCGCTTTGTGGTATTTGTTGTAAGATTTGACAGCTGACAACATGCGAGTTTAAGAAAGCTCTGTCAACATGATTCACCAGCATGGTTTAGTCTTTTTTAATGCAAGCTGTAGTTTTCCGTGTTCCCTGTTCTCCATCATCCCTTTCTTACACACAGTATGTCGCAATTCAGGGTTCCTTCAAAGGATGCAGCCTATAGAGGCCACGTCTTCGAAAGATGTAAAGGTCAAACCCGGTGTTGTTAAATAGACGGTGTGGCCTTCGAAGAATCTCCTGCTTTCGTCACCGGCTGTTCCCGCCCTTCTCAGAGCGCCGCTCCCCATGTCGAGCAACACGACAGCCGAGGCTGACAGGTTGCACAAAGGCAGAGACTTTACCCGTTTTGACAAGATGCAGCTCAAAATTGTACAATTTTGGTAATTTATCATATGCAGGGGGGATGGAGATAAACCCAATACTTATATTTTAAATGTAATATTTGACTGCCAAAGTTCCACTTCACTAAGTTCACTATGTTCTCAACAATCTAACCAATCGTAATGAATCTCACAATGAATGATCCACCTGCTAGATCCTTTGTCCAGGTATAGATTAAAGCATTTTTAGGAGGACAGTCTTCATCACGCTGCTGGCACACATTCAGCCTTTACATCCCCTACATATAGACACAGCATGTGTAATTTCTGCTGCTCAGGGTCTCTCAATCAAAATAAACCTGAGTGGCTGTGGTTCTGGTGGTAGAGCGGTTGTCCTCTGATCACAAGGTTGGTGGTTCCATCCCCGCCCCTCCACAGTTGAAGTGTCCTTGGGCAAGACATTGAACCTGAAGTTGCTCCTGATGGCAGGCAGCACCTTGTATGGCAGCTCTGTCACCACTGGTGTGTGTGAATGGGTGAATGAGAAACACATTGTAAAGCGCTTTGAGTGTCGCTAAGGTAGAAAAGTGCTATATGAGTGCAGACCATTTACCATTTAGATACATGCAGTCTGATGGCGTCTTTCAGTCGTGTGAGATCACAGGAGTTGTTTTGAACACCACTGTCAAAGAAAGTCTAACTCGTGATCAGGCAGAGATCACGTACACAGATGAGTCTTATTCACGTCATGTTTAGTCAAGTATATGAACATTTAGTAATGTCATTCTAAGAATAACATAATCTAAATTGCTAAATCACAATTTGATGAGTCAAGTACCCAGGCAGCTACAGGGGGGGAGGAGATGCAGCGCTATCGATAACGCACTAAAATGAAATGTACCATTGCACTGAATACAATTGTGAATTTCTATGAATTAGAACATGATTGGAAACATTAGATAATATAAGTATCAGTAAAATCTTTAACTTTCAATGCAGAAATGTTACATATTTTACCTTTAGTTGAGTCAGATGTGAATCACCCGGCTGACACTCAGATCAGCGGCAGTTCTTCTATTTTAAGCAAAAAATAAGTAAACACTCAAAATATGACTTCATCTCAGTGTTTCTGGTGCCTCAGCAGGACTACAGGAACACTGTGAATGAATCCTACTAATAGCAATAACTAAAATGACTAACTAAGCAAACTCCAGCTTAATTGTATTTGTGAGTGAGTTTGGCGATGCAGCTACTCCAGGAAGTAGGAACCTGTTTACTTATTGTCCAACAGTGTGCTGACACCACTTACATTTCCAAGCTGTTGATTCTGAGAGTCCGTCTTTCCTATTTTCAGCCTCTGTGACAACGACAGCTGTGTGCACGATATCTCAGGAAAGTCTTGAGAGGTTTTCTTCAGATTTGGCTCAAACGTCCACTTCGACTTAATGACTGATTGGATTTTTGCTGTTTCAACATCACTGTGACTCACAAAACATGATTTTAGTCAGAAGTCAGGAGTTTGTGCTCTGATTTTTCCACAAATGTCCGAGTGGATAAAAGGTTGACTTGGTGGTAGTTATTATTCAAAAGGTCAAAGGTCAGTTTCAAAAACATCATGATGTTCTGCACAAACCAGCTATAGTTCAGAAACACAAGCAGGGACAGTGATCATATTTCACATTTGGTTGGACTCTAACTTGCTGACACTATTCTTGGCTGCCCACCTATTTAATGTCCTTCAAAGTCTTTAATATGTAGATTATATGAGTCTGGACTGACATGGATGTAAACTGCAGCTGGACTGCACTGGTTAGTGGATTTGTACAGCTACAAGGCTTGATCCTACTTCTTCTTTGATTCTACTTTGGATCATGCAAGAAACGCCACAGCAGCAGGAGTCGTCACATTTACTGTAAAATGTGAAACGTTGATCTTACTTAAACACATCTAGGAGTAAGCAAATATAACCATTAGTCTTAAATTCAGTTTACTTCATATCTACTTGTAAAGTTTGCTTAAAATTTAGCTGTATTTACTTAATTTTGTGAACTTCAAAATAGCATAATAGTATAATGGGGCGGCTGTGGCTCAGGTACTCTAAAAAGTAATTCAGGGGATCTTTAGTCATTACTTAAATATCTATATTGTTGTGAAATAAAAAATCAAGTTCTGAGATACTGTTTGACTTTTTGCTTGTTATTGTTATTTTATTGAGCTCGGATGACACAGAAATGATGCCTGTTGATTCAACATACCCTTACTGACTTGTCAGAGAATAACATTTTCAGTTAATCATGAAATAATCAAATTTTAAGTTCTGTTAATGTAAAATACAATTTGATGACGTATAAACGCGCCCCCCGCTCCATCGCCCGCATGCGCGAGCGGCCATGTTTAAGGCCAGAGGAGGGCAGACACGGTGACCGTTGATGCTCACTGAAGCGATTTGGTGAACGGTAAGTCATTTTATGCTTTATTACACATATTTACATTCGCCCAGGATTCTGCTGGCGACAGCCTATACTGTAACCGAAAACCGAAATTTACCATGGCTAAATAATAGTTGGCCAAGTAGCCAAGGAGAACGTCCTTGCAAGCCAAATTAATGTGGGATTAGCCATTAGCCACCGCTAGGGTTAGCATGTAGGCAAGCTACGTTTATAAACTGCAAGCAGCTACCTCATTTATTTTTTCGCTAGCTGACTTACAAACTGTCACACAAATGGGCTGTGTGTAAACACAGCGGCTTTTCACCTTTCAGTCAGGTAGAGGCGGAAAACCAACGTGGCGGCTCGGTAACAAACTTTCTCTTTTATTACGACAAAACATTTGAGGCGAGAAGTATGCTGTGCAGTTTCAGAATCTGTCCTTGTTTCGGTTCTAGAGCGGCTAGTTTAGATGTTGTACGAAAGTTCCTCTAGGCGGAGGACCTCCGCTCCCCGCGCCGGGAGTTCAAATTTTCTAACGTTATGCAAATGAGCTGCAGGCAACTCGGGGGCACCGCCGCGCTCCTCCGCTTGGATGGCCCCGCGCCGCTGGAAAACCCGAGGCGCGGAGTTCCACATACACAATGAATGGAGGCGGTACAATTTACGCTTCTAGTGGACACGTAGCATGATCTCTGTCGGGATTTCAGTTAACTGTCACCATCTCTTGCTCATCGTCTCATCAGCTGATGCTTGCGCACAAACACCATCCTCATCTTCCTCAGACTGTCTTGTAATCTTTTGATTTAAACTGCTTCTTCTTCACAAAGACAGCAAGGCTGTATAGCTACCTGTAATTTCTGGGGGATTCCTGCTGAGCTTGGCTAAAGAATTTTTCTCAAGGTCATGAAAGAAGAGCAGATATAACACACGGGAATGACTGAATATCATTTGGAAAAAATTCTAATCATTAATAGTGTCCATTATCATTAATAGAGCCCACCGGCAAAACAAATAAGGTTGGATTTCTGGGCAACTTAGCCTCATGGGAAACACAGAAAATGGCCTTTTTATAGGACAGGGCTCAACTTAAATCTTGTATAGGTCAACTTAATCATTAAGTTCCTGTTACTTAGAAATGTGTTTTAGTGTGGCTTAAAAGGTAATTCATCGTACTCAAAACATTGTGTTGGATCAACTTATAAACTTTCATTCATGTTGATAAGTATTAAGTTTTTGTCACTTAGAAATGTGTTTTATTGTGGCCTAAAAGGTAATTCATCGTATTCAAAACATTGCTTTGAATTAATGTAATTCTGCCAGCAGTTGGCTTAGCTTAAAAATTCTAGTGGAAAACGTTAACATATTTTTTTTTTGTTGGTCCAGTGTTTTATTTTTTAGAGTGGGTTGTCCACTGATGGCAAGGTTGGCGGTTCGATCCCCCGCAAGACCCTGAACCCCAGGTTGTTCCCACACTCTAAAAAATAAAACATCTCCGAACTTGATTTTCTATTTCACAACAATATAGATATTTAAGTAATGACTAAAGATCCCCTGAATTACTTTTTAGAGTGCAATGTGCCTTGCATGGCAGCTCTGTCACCATTGGTGTGTGAATGCAAAACACATTGTAAAGCGCCTTGGGTACCGCTAAGGTAGAAAAAGGCGCTACATAAGTGCTTACCATTTTAATGAATTTGATCTTTGTGTTAGTGTTAGAAACTTAAATAATAATAACTGATCAGATTTATAGAGCGCTTTTCTAGACACTCAAAGTGGCTTTACACACATTCATCCTGGTGGTGGTAGCTACGACTGTAGCCACAGCTGACAGAGGCGTGGCTGCCATTCTGCTTCCGACCACCACCTCAAACAATCTATTCATACGCATTCACACCAGGCAAGGTGGGTGAAGTGTCTTGCCACAACGACCATGACACCGGTTACAGGGCGGAATTGAACCGCCGACCTTCTGATCATTGACGACCTGCTCTACCCCGTAAAATTTCTGGAAACTTCTCCTGCACTTCTCTACTGCACATGTGCACTGCTGAGCTCTGTGTTCAGTCCAGGAACAGAACGTTTCAAGTCCAGTTTACTCAAGTGTACTTAGTTTAATAACTCTTTAAGGAAAAATGAGTACATACTCACAGTTCATGAGTTAAATGAACAGGACAATGAGGAATAAGTAAAGTACACTAATGTGATTCAAGTAAGCATAGGTATTCCCTTTCAGAGTGTGTACATTCTATTAAAATAGAGCGTTTTGTGCATTTGTACTTTATAAGCATTCCTGTCTGTTATTGAAAGCATAAAGAGCAAAGCAACTTGTTCTGTTCTAAATATAGAAGCTTGCTCACTAAAATAAGTGCATATTTTATGGTAGTGACCACATATGGGAACAAACGTAACACAAGCTTCACTAAGGGCAGTAAAAAAAATACGTTTTTGAAATGTTATGTAACAACATTTGAAAAGACCTTTCTGCTCTCTGTCAAAATGCATATCTGGACATATAGACAGAAAATGATGGATTAGGTCTAAAGGTTGCCATCACAATAGATGCTTGTGTAGTTTTGTTCTTTGTTATGTGGACTTGTCATCAGTGTGTCAGAAAAAGCTGTTTGTCACTGTGGTTAAATTCCTTACCTAGCTGTTGTACGTGTTGCGAGGAAAAGATAAAGACGGCATTTGCTCGTGATGAGTGGTACAGTAAAGACTTTCGTGGAAATGTTTCAGTAAATCTGTGAATGACGTACTTTGACAGGTTTGCTTGTGTGATGGACGTGACAATACTGCAGCTGATCCACCTGAATTCCTGCCCAGCAAATCCCATAACTGACATCTGATAATTGTTATTTTTAATTCTGATTAATGATGCTGCCAGGAGTTTGTATTATGAGTTAGATCATTTGTGTGACACAATAACCAAGACGACAGCACGCATTTAATCACTCAACTGACCATATTCGACACATATTCCCTTTAATCTGATTAGAAATATGTATATTTTTAAACAAGGAGTCGTGTGTAGATGCCACAACATCCTGTCAAATAATGACAGTGCGGTGACAAGTGTAATCCTCAAGACACGAGTGACATAACCAGGAAGTGTTTTATCGCTGAAATACCACTTACAGTCTACGTAATAAGCCAACGTGCTGAAACACACAATTGTCCCACAAACAATGACAGCAGAGTCTTTTGTAGGATTTTCTAAAAAATGTTCCACTCTGACTGTTTCTCAACTGCGAGACATGTTAAGTATTTGCTCCTTCTCACATTGTGTTTGCAAGAGTCCACGTGGGGCTGGTTTGTCCACACCTTTAGAAATGCATACAGCAGTACACGGTTTAATATAAAAAGGGCAGAATTCTGATGAAAATCACAATCAAGTTTTAATCAAGATATTACATCAGTTAAACTAAAATGAAAATCCTAATATTTCCTACTACATACTACTTTTATTCTAGCTGCCTTTTTAGCCAGTTACCCTCAATACACCCTTAATGCTTACAGTTTAAACACTTACTATGGCCTCTAAGTTGTGGACAAATATAATGATATTGGATTACTTTAACCTTTGTCCTGAAAATTAATGCAAAAGGAACAAGGAAACAGTTCAGCTGTTGGCTGTGGGGTGCCTCATGGGAGGGGCAGATCTCATGGAAGGGGACAGGTACAACAAAGTATATAAAGAGTGACACACAACAACTGTGCAGTCGCACAATGGCTGTGAGCAGATGGATGTTCGTATTTACTCTGGTGAACCTTCTGGCTCCAGGTGAGTCTCTCGTTAGATAGAACCAACGACTTGGTTGGATGCAACCTTTCTTTACATTGTGTTTTGTGTATAGAGAGCTGACGTACTGAAGACTTGATTTTTATATTCTTATCCATCACACAATATCATCAGGGAGACAGCTAACTGGTTGAAAACTCAACAGATTGTTTAAAAAAAAGCAGAACTTTTGTGCAAGCATTCTTCAGTGAATTGGTCCTGTTGTAGGCAGAAGGGCAGAAAATGGTCACACCAAATAGTGATTTGATTTAATTTTACTGATTGGTCCAGTGGATAAATAGCTTTTACTGGCAGTTATTATTATTGTTGTTGTTGTTATTATTATTATTATTATTATTATTATTATTATTGCTGTTCTGTAAAGTATTAATACATGATTATTTAACTAAAACTATTACTTACAGAACAAAAATGTATACTTCTATTAAAAACTGAAGCCTACTTACCATTTCTTTTTTAAATGTAATATTCTTCTGTTGTCCCTGAGATGAATTACAATTAATCAGTTTGCATTTTCTCTTTTCCAGAAACACATGCTCAACTTGATGGTGGGTCAAAATAAGGATTTCTCTACATTTTATCAAAATGATTCAAGTGCTGCAGTTTAATATTGAGATCTGAAAACCAAACATTTTATAGTGTATTTTTAAGTAACTAATTGAAAGAGTTTCCACAAGCTTTTAATTTGTCTTTACTCTGGTTGCTTCTCAACTTTGGCCCAACTCTTCTCTTTTTCAGTATGCGGCACTGCTCCACTCAACACCAGGATAGTTGGAGGTGAAGATGCTCCAGCTGGAAGCTGGCCCTGGCAAGCCAGTCTGCAGATATTTGGAAGTCATGGTTGTGGTGGTTCCCTCATCAACAAAGAGTTTGTGCTTTCAGCTGCTCACTGCTTCTCTGAGTGAGTGGAACCAATTCTATGTGGTCGTTATTACAAACCGAGACAGGACTGTGGTTTGGCAAATATTTGTCTAAGAAGGAAAACATCCGACTGGAGATGCTGAATAGCGAAATTGCCGACATTCCTCAACCACTTTACACACAGAAATATTATCAGACTGATTCATTCTTCTAACTGTTTCATATTATATTTAACTTTCAGCTCAGATCCAGAGGGTTGGACTGTCGTGTTAGGTCGGCAAAACCAGCAGGGTACCAATCCAAATGAAGTGTCCAGAACTATTGCGGAAGTAATCTTACATCCCAACTATGACAGCATCACCAGTGACAATGACATTGCTCTGCTCAGACTCTCCTCACCAGTCCAGTTCACAGACTACATCAGACCTGTGTGTCTGGCAGCAAGTGACAGTGTGTTCAACAACGGCACTGATAGCTGGGTCACCGGCTGGGGAGCAGTTGCAGAGGACGGTAAGTTTGATTCTCGCTGTTTAATAGGTTTTGTGTATTGCTTTGTGTAAACTTTCTCTCCTTTTCTCGTCTCTCCTTAGTGTGGTTACCGTTTCCTGGAACTCTACAAGAAGTGGAGGTGCCAGTTCTGGGAAACAGACAGTGCAACTGTTTGAATGGAGTCGGCACAATCACAGACAACATGATCTGTGCTGGTGTTCTGGCAGGAGGCAAAGACTCATGTCAGGTAGGCTGCTTACCATAACGACGTAACTACTTGTCAATTCAGGACACTATTCAAATAATAGAAAGCTTTTTTTTATTTTTTTGAAAAAATAATAATTAATAATACGTCAGATTTAATGTTAATAAACTATGTCAACACCCTAAACCACACATACAAAAATAAGGTGGGGGTAAATGGATACAGGACTGATAGGAGCTTAGATAAGCAGTGATCATTTCTGAATCACTTTGAAACGGAGAATCCAATTGTAGTTTCAAAAGTCCCCCCTTTATCAGAAAGAATGGCTGTGTTGCTTTCCAGTTCATAAAATAGTTGCTGTGTCATTGCGCCAATGTCATTTTGCTAGTAACACAAGTAAAGCTGCACTAAAGAAATGCTGTCAAATGAAAGCCCAGCATCGATGCCCACAGCAAAAAAGAAAGGTGACCCCACATAGAAAAATTGTCCAGTTGCATTCTAGTGAACATATGTGAACATAGTGAATCCCTCTAGTTAGACTGCCTATGAATAGAGACCAAATACCTCCAGGACTGACTTTAAAGCCATTCTTTAAATATCTATATCTGCTTGTTGAACAAATACGATGAATAAATATCTGAGGTTCTGATGCCCAGCTGTTTAAAATGAGCTACTGTCTGAGAGTAGATGTGAGACGGGGAAGTATGTGTCCACAGACTTAGCATTTGCTTAATACTGGTCCTGAAAAATGCCAGAGTGTCTTGGACTACTGAGTCATCATCACAGTTGCTTGTCAGAGTTACTTCATTCTAACCGTGCAGTTCATTCTGACGTATAAAAGCTGGTGAAGAGGACGGTTTCTCTTAGTGTTGTAGTCAAGACCACCTAAACCGAGACCAAGACATGGCCGAGACCACAGTGTATCGAGACCGAGACAAGACCAAGACTTTGAGGGGTTGAGACCGAGTCAAGACCGAGACCAATACAAAGCGAGACAGAGTCCGAGACCATACCAAATTTAACTTAACCATTTTATTCAACACTTAGTCAATGTAATTTTAAGGCAAGTGTAAGGTTGCCTGTAATACTCTTGTCTGCAACTGCAAACAAACATTTAATACGGAATGTATCAAACAAACAGCCAATACTACAATTTTATCTTAAATATTAAATGACCACACCAGTTAATTTTCTTACTTCAACACTGGCATTAGAATCATTTTCAGAAAGAGGATAGGTGTGCATTTTTTTCTTTTAAGTACACCCAGTGTGGGAAAGATTGTGTGATTGAACAAGCCGTAGAAGAGGGAACTCACAGCACTCAAAATTGCGTTGTACATTTATTTAGTTTAATTTATATTGAAGTTACGCATTTGTTCTGCAGTTGTGTGTTTTAATTCTAAGAATTGGCACTTTAAGTATTTTTTTCAGTTTTGTTGTACTGAAATAGATTTTGTAAAAGGATGTTTGTCATGGTAGTAAACACTCCATTGTAAGCATACCTATAACTATGTTTAATCATCTAAACCAGTGGTTCTCACAACTTTTTCTGTCAGGCCCCCCTTCGAAGGACAAAAATCTTGTGTGCCCCCCTCACCTTAAATAGTCATGAAATGAGTCAGTTTAAATTTGCTGAAATTAAATATCATGAGCAGTCAAATAGTGCAGCAACAACCTGCTCAGTGATCGGTGACAGTAACGGTGGGAGGACAGCCTTCAGTTTTGTGATGGTAGTCTCATCAGTCATTGTTGACACCATATCTAGAGCAGTGGGCAGCAGGAGATCCTCAGCTGTTGAATTGTGTCTTGCGATTCTGTTACAGAGCTCCAGACTAACTTTTCTAGTGGTAGCATGGTGCTACCAACTTTCTTCACTGGTCGCACCACCTAATGATCTGGTCGCCCCACTCCCTTATTTTGGATCAGCATTGCCACAGCTATTAATGCCCCATGCAGCTGATGAATAGTTGCCATTGCATCACTTAGTTATGATGCAATAATCTTCAGAGATACGACTAGACATTTGTAAAATGTTTTTATCTTATAATACACTTATTTTGTCACCAATCCTCTTCTAATACCAGTCATTAACTGGACACAGGCTAAACAATTGCTGAAAGTGTCCATAGGTAGATGCTACATTTTACCGATGTTCCCCAAACACCTCACATGCTGCTCCGGTAGATGGTGCATTTTACCGATGTTCCCTGAATGCCTCAAATGCTGCTTCGGTAGATGCTACCAGGTGCGCTGTGTTTTCCTTTTGACGTCGATTTACAGATAAGTTGTTTATGATTAGAAAAGCCAAACTTTATTACAGCAGAGTTTGCTGACATCTTTCCCAGGGAGCAGACTCCTTCTCCCGCATTTACTGTAGTGGAGTGCCTGTGAAGAGGGGCGGGGCGGGGTGACAGGCCACAGCCCGTAAAAAAAAATCCAAATTAAAAATCTGTTAAACTATTGGTTACATTCGAAGCGGGGAGTTTTGCATCCAATAACAACAAAGCTATGACTAAACAAATGAAACAGTTCAGAGGCAGCTTAGTGCGGTCCTTGCAGCCGTGGTCTCGGCTGGTCTCGCAGTAAAATCCAGAGTCCTCTGTGGCCGAGACCGAGACAATACCGAGTAAAATTGCGGTCGAGTCCAAGACAAGACCGAGATCTTCAAAAAGTGGTCTCAAGACCGAGACCGATCTCGAGTACTACAACACTAGTTTCTCTGCTACGAGAAATTCTGGGAAGGTTCACAACTGACAGTTTGAGCCCCAGTCAGACGCTGGAAATGGTTCCTGTTGTCTCTACGAAGGTGTTCAGCTGGTAATGGTTGGCTAGTTGGTGCCTAGTGTACATGTTTCCTTTGAACTGAAGTCTTGGTTACTCGTCCTCTCAAATGGTGTCTTACCAGATTATCAGTGATCAAAAAGAGTCCTTGCATTCTATGGGTACGTGGTTTGGGATGCATCATGCAATAAACTTGTTTGTCATTTCCTTGATATGCTCAAGCTGCTTCATTTCATTGGTCATCAGATGGTAAATATGTTTAGGAGATTGTAAAGTTTATAGAGTGTCCTATCCATCTTCTCAGGGAGACTCAGGAGGTCCAATGGTGAACCAGCAGGGCTCGGTGTGGGTCCAGTCTGGAGTTGTCAGTTTTGGTTTTGGCTGTGCTCGGCCCAATCTGCC
>NW_007578036.1:531292-545806 GCF_000690725.1 Stegastes partitus | reverse complement strand
GAAACGTTGAAAATAAAAACAAATAATGAAGCATTTTTATTTGTAGGTTTTCTCTATTGTACAAAAATTGATCCCAACTGTGATTCCAAAGCCAAAGTGTACTGAATAATATAATAAAGAGGGTCAGATTTGTCACACAGTATTTAGATTATCAGCTTTCAGCTACAGAACTAAACACAAAAGTGAACACTGATCTTTTATTTAATTTTTTTGGGGGAGATTCCAACAGTGGCGCTCCACCACCCATGGCCTTTCTGATGCACTTTACACGTCCCGCTGATGATATCAGTCAGCTTGTTTGCATCTTTCCTGCCGGTGATTTGATGCTGTTTTCATCCACTGTGGCACCTCGTAGATAAACTGCGGAGATGCAGTAAACTGTAAAGATGAGGTTCCTTTCAGCCATTTATTAAATACAGAGAACATCAGATGGCAGCGTGCAGGAGGAATGACAAAGGTTTCCCTTGTGCTGGTCTGTCATTCAGTAGAAAAGCATGCCATGTTCCACTTAAGTATTTATCATTCATCTTCTCTGCGAATTCAGTTAGTGACATCCCCGGGCTTACTGTGTGTAGAGACTTGATCTTTTTGTTTATCCCCCACAATATGGCCTGTAACTGCAAGTGGCTGGCTCAGTAAATATTTGTCTCACTTGACAGAGATGAAGCGGCAAATGGACTTCTGTCGTGACTGCACTAAATGCAGCTGTCTGGTTTTTGATGAGGATGCAATTAACTTTGGTTTTTGTTTGAGTTCGGCACAGAAAGCGCAAGTTCAAAATAGAATAAATGGTGACATGGAGTCCTCATCTTCCCTCCTTCAATCACATGCACGGAGGGCAGGAGAGCCACTAAGAGCTTGTCAGTTGGGCAAAATTAAATTATTATCCCATTTCATCGTGGTGCTTATTCTCCATGCTTTCATTTTTTCTCATTCCCATGCAAGGGACAGGTTGGAAACAACATAAATCTGGCCATCTCAGCCCGAATGCATTTTCCTCAAACACAAGAAACAAGGTTATAAAAGGCTTGTTTTTGTTTTCATCTTATGTAATTGCGTTTAGTTCAGCAAAGCGTCCTGGTTGTGCAGCAGATATGTTTGCATGTATTGATGTGCTTGAATAGTGTAGGAAGTAACGCTGAGCTGTTGTTCTGACCTTAATGCTTTTTCCCTGTGACTGTTGTTGTCATGTTCTATTTACATAAACGATATGAACGCGTCTGCAAAGAGGCAGAGGAGAGTTTAAACACTTCAGACTCATAAGCTGCATTTTTAAAGTCGCATGCTGCATTTTATTTTGAAAATCAGGGTTTCCATATTAAAAAAAAATAAAAAAAATAAAAAAAAATTGAATTCATTAATTTTGGGCCACCGAGGTGAAGAAAATGTCAAAAGAGGCTGATAACCTCCACATGCTGTTTCACCAGATTAGGAGGTTGAAACAGGTAAAATAGCAGACAGACACCTTTCAGAAGCACATTATCGTTTATTTTGAGCTGCTTGTGGTCAACCGCATAATAAGTGAAATTGCAGTATTCACTGAAATAATCTTTTGGCTCGATTGGTCGGAGTCAATTATAAGTCCTGTCTCCCAAAAATTACTTTCCTATGTGCTGAATTATTTTGAGGAAATTTTATTTTTTTTCCTCCCAAATAATTTGCTTGTGACGTATCACAAATGCGTCTCTAATCAACATATCTTTGGCATTTCCATATAGATTGATTCATTGTATAATTCAAGCATCTAAGTAGCTTATAAATAAAGATAAAAGATGAAGCATACAGAAAAAACATTTCTAATTAATAAAAAGCGTGAAATGCAGTGTAAATGGTGGTGGTACGGACAGCACAGAGTTCATGTTGTAATTAGCACAAACAAGGACTGAGAAGACAGTGCAATAATTAAGACATTAGTGAATTAATTAAGTCATTTGTTGTAATTCTTTCCAACTGTTGCTCTTTGTCAGATGATTCATTATATAATCATATATGAGATGGGGGAGACTCGTCTCCCTGGTAACCCAGAAAATGGAGACGCTTCATACATGTTGTGAAATGGTTGCATTTGAATTCAGATCAGTTTCAACACATCATCCACCATAACTAGTCCAATGGTCGTCAAAGTGACACATTACGAAGTTGGTTTCACAATGGAAATATTCCCTTCTTGCCTTATAGTTGTTTACATTTAACTTCCAACTGTTGTTTCAGTTTAGGTATATGTAGGAACTGGCTCTCTGTCCACACATCCCTCCCATCCTCACAGCAGCCTGAGCACACCAGCTCACCTATGACTTGCTCAGTCACTGTTAAACTACTCTAAGTTGTAATATTGAAGTAATTCAGTCACAAGTGTTGAAACTGGGAACATCCAATTCAGTTTGATTTCCAATTATTTGAAGCCTTGATGAACTAAAAACGAAAAGTGCTCACAAATTTAGATGGTCTGAAGTAGTGTAAAGAGGTAGAATATTCCAATCAGAGGGAGCTTTGTATTAGAATGACCTGTGTCCAACTTCTTTGAAAATTATCAGGAACAACTCACGGATATTATAGATGTCTGAATGTATATGAAGGTTCACATGAGACCAGAAACAGTTTCAGACAGGAAGGACAGTTAAAATGAAGTGTCCTTCTGTAATAATGTTACAGAGTTCAGAGTATTCTTTTGGTTTGATGCATATGAAACATCAAGACTGAATCCGTGAGACTGCTATCAACACTTCAGCTTTAAGGTGGAAATGCTCAGCCATGGTGTTGACTTTCATTCGCGTTGTGTCTTCCAGTATGTAAAAAACACCACATTGAAATGTTAACTGGGTAAAAAAACTAAATTTTTACCAAAGGGGGGACTGTAGATGTAAAAATAAAGGTCCCACACCCAACTCAACCCAACGTTTATTATAGAAGAAGGTCTTGTGTCGGACCGATGTCACCACCACTTCTTCTCCAACCTCAGTGTGGACTTTGTGGCTCAGAAACCTTTCCTACTACACCATGTTGTTCCGCTACCTTGTATAAAATATTATTTTTGAGAGACAGGTTTGCAATCAGAGTTGGACCAAAACAACCGGCTTAAAAAAGGCTGAAAAGATGAATAAAGTAGCAGAGTTAAGTGTCAAATCTCCCAGAATTCTGCCCTATGAGTAAAAGCCTTTGTTGTCATCTCTAATGTGGTGTTTATTCCACCTAAAACAAATGAAGATTTAACAGACTGTAGGCATAAACAGTCGTCTCCCACTCCGTAGCCATGGCACTTTTAGAATTGGAAGTAGCTGTGTTAGTCATTGTATTTATTTTAATCTATTGTATTTGATTTTATTTTTTGTCTATTGTGTGGTTTTAGAGTGTGGTATGATTACGTACCACTGTTTTGTGTACTGACTGTAGGACAAATTGCTCCTCAGGGATAAAAAAGATTACCTTGACCTTGACCTTCCAAACAACCACCAATCTCCACTGCAAGAAAGCAGAAGCAGCAGTTTCAAGTGTTTTTCTGTAGCTGTTTAGTCAAATGTTCTCCAACAAACCCAGCTAAACAAACAGCCTTTGTTCCTCCATCCCATATTTATGTAAGTTTTCCTAAACGTATGTGGCGCCATACAACAGAGGATCGGTTGTTGAATTCTTCAGGAGATTTTGAAGATGAGATTGGCCCTGCGTATGAATTTTGCCTTTGACATTGTTGGCTACCTATCAATTACACTCGGCCAAACAGGCCGCTGTGCAATAAATAAGTAGTGTATTCTTCTGCGACAGATTTATGAGCCTTAAACAGCATTTTTATGTTGTAGTGTAACTCGTACAACACGTTTTAGTGCTGTTTACCCAAGGTTCTTTTATTTATGACTTTGTTTCTAATTTATTCTTTTCAGTTTCAGCTCGTTTCTGCGTCCTTTAAGACTCGTGAATACTTGTAAAAGCAATCCCCCTCTCCACCCTTTCTTTTTTCTCCTCCTCCCTCGAAGCTACTGGGTCATAGTCTGAAATGTAATCAACGCTCCCAGCCAGATCATTACGCCACAGCTTTAGCCAAATAAGCACAAAGAAAGCACACAAAGAAAAGCATTAATTATTAATTCATTTCACTTAGACTCTGGAAACGATTCAAAGCACTGGAATGGCACCAGATGTCACCAAATGGGATTTAAAAGAGTGTTTAATTCCTTCGCTCCCTCCTCTAACCGACTCTCTTTTTCCATCCAGTTGACATCATGTGCTCGTAGGGCAAATCTACATGCTTGCGTGCCTACTAAGTGCACCAGAAGAAAACAAATCAGATCCCCCTTTTTTCCCGACAAATTTTCTAGTTGCCCTCCTCACAAGAAAAGGCCTCGATGGAAGTGTTTTTATTCAGCGCTTCTTTTCAAAGGCAAGATTTGAAGACTTATCTAACCTTATTGCTTTGCCCCTCTATAATGGCCAGATTGGACACTGTGACTGTCTTTCTGTGTCCTTGTTGAGAGCAAGTGGAGCGAATCGTATATCCTGAAGACTGTAGTCTGTGGTCAAATTAAGGTCCATATCCCATCAGGAAACACACTGAGGCATTTATGTCCAGCTAAAGCCCAACATAGGAGCTCACAGGCAGCCTCTCCTGTCAGAAAATTAGCCTAAAACTGTCTTGATTGATGAAGTTGTTTTGCATCATGATTGATGGAAGTTATTTCCACTATCAGTTCATCATTTGGCCTAAAAAATGGTGAAAAACACCCATAATTGCCTATTTTGCCCAACCAACGGTCCAATCTGTGTGATATTTCAGTCGTTTCTCACACAAGACAAAAATAAGCAGCACTAAATTCACTAAATTTAGATGCTGGAAAAGGTTTAAGGAGTGTTTGGCGCTCTGGCTGGAAAATGTGACTGAACGATTTATCAAAATACTGGCAGATTGTGTTTTTGTCGATGGACTAATCAGTAAATTGGTGAATTATTTCAGCTGCATTCTGTTTGGACTGTTGGAAAAACAAAACATTCAGGGTTATTTTAGTCCGTCCAGCACAGGGAACACCTGACAAATGAAAGACCTTTATTATATTGCTGCAAAAGTCCAATTTAAGAATGGAACCAGTGCTATAAGCCAAGTATTTATAATAGTAAAGAGACAGTTACAACAAGTAATATGAGATCAATTCTATTATTTATTTAGTAGTTCATTTTAAGGCTGCAGTCAATATAATTTTGATGAATTATTAATTATTTATTGCAATCATCTCATTGATTTTAGAGACAGTTGTATTGCACTGCTTTTACTTCTATGCTGTGCTACATTCCTGTTATTGCAAAAGTCTTTGCATCAAAATAAGAATTAAGGCAATCTGCACCTAATTTTAGTGCATCTCCTTGCAGCAAAATATGAATAAAATTTTGCCCCAAACTGCTGATTAACATTGCAATTTCTGATGTTCCCTAAAGACCTCACGTTAGACGGCTGTGCGCAGGGAAGCTTCCAGTCTCCACTCGGTTACTGCAGTGCAGCTGTGTGACCAAAAATGACTTTAAAAAGAGTGAAATTAGATGTTCTAATGTCAGATTTACCCGCGTTAAAACCAAGTTATTTGATCTACATGAGCTGTTTTATAAAAGCGGAGCATTTTAAACATTAATATTGCAGTCAGTCATGTTCGTCTAATTGTGGGAAGCCAAAATCGCCATTAATATTCAGTTAAATCTGCAGCCCTCGTCCACTTTTATTTATAATTTATTGCATTTCAAAACTACTTGACTACAAAACTGCTCCGGATGCAGAAGGTGGAAGTAGAACCAGCAGCAGCCGTGATTATTGCACTAAACTGTTTGGATCATATGAAGGTTCATAGTCGTTTTCGTTTTCAAATCAGTGATTTAAACAATGACTAAAGTTTGGAGGGAGGTAAAAACACATTAAATCCTTTACATCGCCGCCTGCCTCTGGCTGCGTTCGTACCAGATTTCTGCCTCGAGGTCACGTTGGAATGACAGATTGCAGGCTCTGTGTCATTTCAATTAAACTGACACTCTATAGGGCCTTCTGTGCACATTTTGGCAAACAGCATGTGCGTGTTTTACATTCTCCGGGCATAGAGTTTCATTATAAATTAAGATGAAGCGGAACTGCTGGCAGCATGCAGACATACTGTGGAACCTGGTAGAAAATGTTCTTCGGCTGCTGTTTTAATCAATCCCTGCTTATTTCTCTCCGTCCTCTCTGATTAGTCTTTCATCGAGCCAGGTCGGGTTTGCATTTGCAGCTTTTGGAAACACCGATGCAGTTGGAGTTTTTGCAAAAATAATGGCAGCATTTACTAAAATACGTGGCACTCATTGTGATGTTAACTCAAGAGAATATTAGTTCTGCAAACAATTTTTTTAGCAGAACAAACAATTACAAGAGAAAAGCCAAAGATTGAAACTTGTTTTTTTTTTTTCAGAACTGCACTTGTAAGAAAAGTTTTTGTTAATTATCTAATCGCTTATTGTTTCTGCCAATCTTATAAAATCATTCTTTACAATTCACAAAACTTGTGAAGCCCTTAACAAGAGAACCTTCTTATATTTGGCCTCGATTTTATTTCTCTCACTTGTTGCTATCACATTGATAATGTTCATAGTACAAATACTCTGTTGTAGAGTGTGATGTACACCAGTATAGTGTAAATTTACATATGAAAACACTCACAGTCGATGTTAAGAGATGGATCACTGGTGTGAGTTTCACTGAATGATATTCACACTGTAGTAACACATTCAAATAAATGTGACTTAACAGTGTTGTCAACAGTTTTTTAACACTTTCATGGTTTCTCACGTATTAATTTCACAGTTTCTGCTGCCTTCATGTAATATGTGATATAGCTAAAAAATAAAAAAAATATTTATGTGCTTCACACTATAGGGATTTTTCTTTACATTGTTTTACTTAAAAGGTCTTCGTTCACCGTGTTTTGAAACAAAGTGGACGTCAGCCATGCTCAAACTTTATTATCGGACACAGTCTTGTTTTTCTTCGGTGCAGTTGATATTCATCAGTGTAAATATATGGGGTGACCTTTATTTCATACATAGGTTCTAAATCCAGACCTGCGCCGATCTCTCAGGTGTAAATACACAGAAGTCAAAATAATGAAGCAATGTATTTATTTTTATTTTTTTATGGAAATGCACAAGTCAGCCTTTGGGGAATATGTAAAGGTTAAAATGAAATACAGTGTTTTGGCCATTTTTTGTCTTTATGATTTTGTCAGGGTTTTATTGCATCGAAATGATTTAATTTCACATGCGACCAAAACAAATGTCTGTGTTCAATTGCGCTCTGTGATAAACTATCTCCCAATGCAGAGCCCAGAACACCAAAACCGCGTCGCGTGGCTGGATAATAGAATGACAAATCAAAGCAGATGTAATGACACAGAGGGGATGATAAAATGACAGAATCATCACTCTGCAGCACCGACCCCACAAAGCAGGCCTTGTTCTAAGTAGTACAGCATGCTGTTGCGGAGTTCGCACATGTTCAGCCTTAATCTTAACAACTACATGCACATCGGTGAGCCTTATTTCAATCCATACTCAAACCTCGTTCCTGAAATCAGGCCCCATCCTTTAAATATCTCATTTAAGGGCAAAAAAGCCTTAAATAGGTCCTCATTTGCCTGTTTTATATATATATGAAGACACTATTCTAACATTCATTCCCTGGAGTCGTAACCTAATTGTAGCATAAATGCAGTTTGACCTAAAATTTATCTTGAACCTTTACATTAAAAGCACACTGCTTCCTAAAACCTCTTTTATACCAATTTTGCTACTAATGCCAAGCTTCAGAACTTGTTGGATCAGCAAGCGTGAGACTTTAGTACAAGGTAAAAGCATTTTTTATTGTAACCATGGCTAAACCTAAAGTGTAACCTCAGTCCTCTTATAGTGGATTTATAGTTGTTTAAGGGATTAGAGCTTATCTACGGAGCCTCCACATGTAATCACCACGGCTACACTGTGTGATACTCTGGAGCTGATGTGCACATTCTCCAAACTGTGGCTGCATGTCAGGGCTCTGGTGGCCATGAAGATACCATGTGGAGGCTAAAAGACGTGACTGGGAGATTTAATCAAGAGTGAAGATAGCGTTCACCCCCTGAACCCCAAAACCCTCCAGTAGGTTGGAAAGGCATGTTACATTTAAAAAATCATACCAAAATGACACCATTTATCAGAGAAAGAAAAAGTGAAACTAGACAAAAACATTTAGATTTTTAGTTCTCCAACAGTGCTTCAACTACTGATCTGTGACGTGCTGTTCCATTGGGAACATTAACCCTCCTATTATCTTTGGGGTTAATTTGACCCCTTTCAATGTTTAACATCTCTAAATAAATAACTGACATAATTTTTCATAAAATAATAGGAGGGTTAAAGGGCTATTTACACATAAATTTAGGATTTAATCATGATATTTTCTGGACTTTTAAATTGCTGGAGTAAAATTGAACCCAAGGATGAAAGATGTAATTAAATTTAAAGGTAATAGGAGGGTCGACCAAATCTTAGCGTAAAATGGTGATATTTTTCAAAACCTCTTTATTCTACATATGTCATTTAAAACGTCTCTAAAAATAAATTCGTAGCTCTAGCTAGATTTAGGAAAAAATCCTTGGTGCAACAGAGAAGCTACGACAGGCTCAGCTAATAGTCAAATAACAAATTAAAAGATATCTGTGCTAAACTGCAGGCAATGTTTGGACAACGCTGATAGAAAGCAAGTATGAAGACCAATTAAAAATGCAAGCTGAAAAACATCTACAGTATGTGGCATCACCATTTTTCTTAGCAGTTTTGGTTACACCTAGGATAGAATAGAATAGATTAAAACTTTATTGATCCCTTCGGTGTAAACCTCAGGGAAATTGTTAAGTACCTGTGGGCACTTGCAAAAATATTCTACATGTTGATTTCAATTTATGTTATTTTTCTTTTTTACATTTCTGTAAAGTAAATATTAACTAAAATGTAACTTTTCTTTAATGATTTGTGGCATTAATATTGTGTCATACTACACAGAAGACATTTCTGAGTTCTCTCTCCTTCTAGTCATGGTTGTTTTGTTTCCATAGAGGTGCAGGACTTTATATTGCAGTGAAAAATGAGCCCACAGTGAGTATAAATGTGACAGGAAGTCAAAAAAGCCCACGATTTTTAAAATTTTTTTTTTGGAGTTCAGAGTAGTAGAAGAGTTAAAGAAAGGCAGTAACACATCTGGCAAATTCAGACATAGCTTTTTATATGCTAATACATTTACAACGGAAATAGCACAGTGGTGTGAAAAGCAGTTGTGATATCAGTGGGTGGAACCCACCACTGGACTGTAATTCAGAACTCATACTGTAGGTATCAGCAGACTGCGATTAGCCACTTCTATCGAGGATTCATCCAGCTATAAGAGAGGTGGGGACTGTTATTAGGCCCCAGAATGAACACAAGAACCAGGAGACAAACATCAGCCCTCACACGTACTGCTAAACCAGTCTCACACACACACCATTATATGCTGATCAAACCAACAAAAAGCCAGCAGTGTTTGGCGAGAACATGCTCATTGTGTGAGCTGGTGTCCGATTATGGATTACAGACTCCACCTCAGGGACAATGCAGAGCCCATCCTGAGTTTGAGTTACAGCTTATTTTGCGGTTCCTCTGTAGTAAGCCCCTTGCATTGATCTCTTGGGGTTGCTGAAACGAGCTCTCCTTTTGCATTCACTTCCCTGAAGGCTGGGCCTAAATTACCTTCTCCCCTCAGTTATCATGCTGGCGCTGCCCTTAAAGCCCCCACATTGCTCAGCGGACTTGACAAAATCACAAGGCTTTCAACCGTTTTCTGGCCCTCCACTGCGTACATTTTGACAGGGGCTTTCTGCAGCCTGTAAATGGTTTCCCATCCTGGGGCCAGATGCATAAAAGTCTGTAGATTCACAACTAAAACTGTGTGTACGCACAAAGGCAGAACCGTGCATAAGCAATCTATTCTTGAGATTTATAAAGCCGTGCGTATGCATGGTCCTCTTTGATAAATCTCAATCATTGTGAAATTGTAGGCACATGCACGACCCTGAGCCTGATTTCCATTCATATGTTTAACCATGAATGGATGTCGACACTCCCTTAATTAATCATCTGCTTATAAGAAGGCTGTTTGCATGTCCGGTTAGCAGACAAGGCAATTAAAACAGCAGCAAAGAAGAAGCAAAATCTCACCAGATATGAAACTGAGACCTTAATCGGGAGAAGAAGTAGTGAAAAGGAAATGTGTTTTGTTCGGTGCCCTCAGTTCTGGATTCATGAACAGAAAAAAAGCACTCAATGGAAAATAGCAACAGAGGATATCAGCTCAGTAAATTCAGAGCAAAAAACTGCTGGAAGATGTAAATATGAAATCGTTGGACTCAAACGGGAGGCAAAAATACAAGAAAAAGGTCATAGCAGCTTTATAAACAACAGACGAACACAGAGTCTGTATTTTATGCTGCATGGCTTTACGTAGAACATGTTGGTGGAAGACACGGATGGAGCATGGTGTTGGCTGTTTAATTAAACGAGTTAAAATAAATTCAGCAGTTAATTAATTGATAAAATGTTGCACGGATTCGGGTGACGACCCCGGTGTGTCCCCGAGGGGGGGAGAGGGACGAGTGCACGTGAAGAGTTCCTGATCAAATTTATTGCACGCTCAATTATTTCCAATGCAGTTCGTGAATGCTTGATTACACGTGTTAATGTACTGGTAGGTGTGTGCAAATGGAAAGGAAATATGTGAATATGTAGCTGTTTAGCTACTTATTGTTTATAGATCAGACCCTTGGTGGGCAAAGTTTCTAAGCATAAAACAACAAAAGCTCAATGTGGTGCAGTAGAAACCAGTTCTATTATGGAAATGGTTCCAGGCTCCCAAATCTAAACTAGGCTGATGTCACGTCAAACTTCACTGGTGTGTTTCTCTTCATCTTCCTGACTAACTCGCTTTTTTTCTTTCCAAGCAACTTATCTCTCGCTTGTCTTCTGCTTCTTTGTTTTTCAATCTCCTTACTTTTATCTTTACCCTCTCTGTGACTCTAAGCGTTTCTCTCTTTCTCCCCTTTCTCACCCTCTTTATCTCCTGTGAACATTTCCACTTTTGTCATTCTAATTGTGACAGCTACATCAAAAGTGATAGCTCGCATTTCTGGCATAGATATGAAGCACAATAGTACGCAGGAGCAGCAATTCATACAACGAAACAGCGTTTTACCCAACGCGGTCCTCGGCCAGCAGTTGTTTGGTAGCGTGTGTTGGAGCTGGAGGTGGTTTGAGCCTGTTAAACACCATTTTTACAAGGCACATGAGGAGCAACCTGTGGTTTGAAAAATTGCACACCTCAAATCGCAGCATCCTCCTGAAAAATCCTGGTTTTGTTCCCTTCACTTTCTTGCAATCAGACGGACCCTGATATTGAGGCCCGGCATCTGAAAATCTTTTGACCAGCATGTGGTCCGCTTCAAGCTGCTCTCTCAGCTGTTAGAGTGATAGGGATGGCTCTTCTAGGGTCAAGCGGCGAGTGCCTCCCCCATCAGCTAGAACAAAAATGCTGAGCAGATGCTGTGCCGTCGGGTCCGTCTGTCTGCCTCAGTGTTTGATGGGCCAGTGTTTAGTCAGTCAGTCTACCTTAGCCTTTAATTCGCTAGCATTTAGTTGGTAGGTCTCAATATTTAATGTGCCAGTGTTTAGTTGGTCTGTCTCAGCCTGAGTAAGCACTCAACCATTAAACACTGACAGCTCCTTTCTTGGAAAAGACTTACATCTAACCCTTGACCAGGGTTTGAATCTGATGCTGTCGTCACGTCTGGGGTTTGGTAACGATAATTTTTTTTCAACACCATTTAAGTCCTAGTCCACAAGTACATAGGTATTTTTGAAAATTGTTTTTTTCCCTCTTTCCTACTCAAAAACATCTCAGTCCACATAAAAGATGCAAAAACACAACTCAATCACGGGCAGGCCCAACCAACAGGCTGCAAGATAACCCAATATTGACAACTGAAATCCTTAATACAAACCATTACTGGTTCTGGTATACCAACAATGGTGCATTTGAGGAAATCATATGTGCCACGTCCACCATCGCAAGAAATCGCCTCATGTTTGGAGCTGGATTTCCTTGATGGTATCATGAATTCACAGATGTACTGCTCTGTATTGAAAGAGAACATGCTACCACCATTACATGATCTTAGTTGTCGTGCACTTTACCAACATGACAATGGTCCAAAGCACACATCTAAAGCTGCTGTTTCTGAAGAAGAACAGGGTGAAAGTGATTCAAGTATGTTTGGAACCCAGTCGAACACCTATGAGAAATTCTGAAGAGACAAGTTGAGCATCACTCTTCATCCAGCATCCAGGCTCTAAAAGAGGTCATTGTTGAAGAATGAAAAAAGACAGATGTTGCAATATGTTGCCAACTTGTTCAATCAATGCCAGAAGAGCTGGTGCTGTCTTTAAAAATCATGAAGGTCAAACAAAGTACTCCATGAAGTGGTTTTTGTTGTGAGGTGTATTGATTTTTGCAACAAGTAAGTTGAGTAAAACTGAAGATTTTGTCATGTAAGTTATGTTATTAACCTTACTTTCATGTTATGAGTCAAACAAATGTTCTATAAATCTCAGTTTTGTCAGAATTTTGGAAATTGTACTAATTTATGCCGAGCACTGCACATCTAGGACCCTCCATCAGTCAGTTAGAACTAAAGAAGACTTTGAGATGAGAGGTAAAATGTCTCCAAGTCCAGTTGGCTCCTACTGAATCTTTTAGGAGTTTCTAAATACTTTTTCTTAAAGGTCTATTATCAGTGACCCAAAACTGCATTTGCGTGTGGATGAAAGGTCAAAACTCATATTAAAATCAGTGCTTTAAATAATACCCATGTATGTGTGGACAGGGCCTGAGGGAGCCTCAGCAGTAACAGTAGCTACATGTAGCAAAGTTTAAACTTCTCTGAAGCCACAAATAAACATATTTGGTTAATTAGTTCAAAAGCCAAGGAGTCTGAGCGACTACTAACCATTTTGTGTGGGGACAGTGTTGTGGGTATATTTCTGAACTTCTTTGCCCCTAATCAAGGTTTGTTACATGGTCAGAGCAGCTGCTGTCAACTGTTCCATGATCAATGCTAGAGGGGAAGAGGATCGTTCCTCTTCCACTAACATTTAGAAAAAAAAAAAAAATCTTCAAGACGTCCTTGTTTTAATTAGCTATTGGTGGCCTTTAATGGTCTTGTATTTATTTTAATCTTAGAATTTCACCTTACAAGTTACCTTGTTTCAGTGTTTATACTATTTTCTTTTTTTTTTTTTTCTTTTTAACAAGTTGGTTTTATAAGATTTTACCCTGTCTTGCCTTTGCACGTATTCTTTTTTGCTGCTTGGCTGATAACTTCTACAGCACTTTGGTCAACTCAGGTTGTTTTAAATGTGACATACAAATAAACTTGATTGCATTTTGACAGTTTCTTAGCAACAAAGGCTCCAGGAAGTCACTGGCACCACTGTATGCTCAGTAGGCTTATATGAATTATGTTTAGATTTCGGCAATCCAAAAAGTTTTGGGTCCTCTTCTGAACTGAAACTGGACTTATCCATCAAACCATTCTCTTCGAATTAAATAGGTTTTTCTGGCTTTAAACACAGTCATCTGCCTCAGTGTTTTTATTTGGTTGATCTCTATAACGATGTAGTGGACCAAGTTTTAGTCAGCCACACTTAATACTTAATGAGCCTGTCTTTAGTCATAGAGACTCAATTATTAATTGGGCAAATCTTAATCTGTCCCTCTATCTTGGCACCTAATGGGCCAGTCTGTTTGTAGCTAATGGGCCAGTATTTACCCAATTAGTGTTTATTTTTTAATGGGACAGTCTCTGGTCTGTCACTTCATCTCTGCATTTAATGGGCCAGGGTTTCGTCGGTCGGTGTCCCATGTATTTATTTGGCAGTTTTTTTGATGGCATAAACCTGCCAAGCTGATGAAAATGTGCTGTCATTTTCTTAACATTTAAATCTTAATGTCACACCTGGTGATGGATTCACCGCTGTAATGAATCCAGCAAAGTTGGGTGCGGCTATATCAGACAGTAATGGATTGGAATGGCGAAGCAATGATCTGCAGGCTGCTGCTGCCTCATCGTGTGATCTAGCCATGATGAAAGTCGGTGTTCATGTGTTCGTGTGTGTAAGTCATCCAGTGATGTGTGCAGGCGTGAGAGGTTTCATGAGAATTTATTGACTCTGTCTTTCAGTTTCTCTGCCCGGCTGCCTGTCTAAGAGTTTTATTTTGTATTTTTTTTTTGGTTTGGTAGACTGTAAATAGATAAGAGGTTAGAGTGGGATTCGTTCACAGCCAACACAATCCTCAGGGACCTGAGAGATAACACAGCGACTTCAATGTACCTCTTAAATCTTTAAGCATTTTAAATATACTGTATATGTTCTTATCACTACGTACCTGTA
>NW_007578036.1:508510-530507 GCF_000690725.1 Stegastes partitus | reverse complement strand
CTTACTATGCATTTTAAATATACTGTATATGTTTTTGTCTCTACATGCCTGTATGTGCTCAGAGAATTTTAGTTTAATCGCCAGTTTACTTCCATAAATAACTGGGGAAACCAGAACATATGTGATAAATTGAAACCACAGAATGTTTCCATAAATTGTGAGTCACAATTATCTGTTCTACTATTACTTATCTACTTAAGTAATTGACTATCAACAAATCACTGCAGCTCTTGATCAGTCTCACAAATCACAAGGTAAAGCACCTACGTGGGCAGTATTTATGAATTATTTAGTTTATTTGTGATGTTAAAAATATCAGAAAAATGGTTATCCATATCACTTCCTGTGTTACGCTCCTTTCTTTTGTTGGGGAACAACAATTACTAGAATTTAACTGAAGCCTGCTGTGTCTGTGAATTAGTTTTCTGTGGCTTAACAAGTTCGAATAATTTGTATGCATCAATGTATTACACAAATGCCTCGCCTGAGATGTAGTTCAAACACTGTTGTTATGATTAGCACTTAATTTGAATTCATATTTATTAATTCGGCGCAGTCAATGAGCGGATACACATTTCAGTCATTGCAGCTACCATGACATTTGTAGAGCCGCACTCCAAAAAAAAATTAACCACTTGACCAAGTGCGCCGGCTGCTTTTAATCTGTTCATCTATTTTAAAAATACACAGATAAGGACTGCTTTATTCCCCTTATCAATTAATCAATTAAAATCCATAGATGTTCAGATTAGTAATTGAGAAGATTGTGTACATACATTCACATATTCACACTGGAGGTGTTGGAACAGTTCATTCATGGCGTTTTTGCTTAAAAAAATGCGTGAGTCAAGCATCAAAATCAACTAATTATGGAGATTCTGTGTGTCCATCGGTTGGCTGGAGTATAAGAGATGTTGCACTCCTGTGGTTTAGGTTAGTCATGATGCTTTAGTCTGAATAGTAGGAGAATGTTAGTCACTAAAGCTCCTTCCAGACATACTCTCATTTCCATTAGTCCGACGTTATCCCAATGTGTCGGATTCATGTCTGAATAAGAACTTTTCTGTAAAACTTGCAACAGCAGTCTTATCAGGTTGAACCTATGGAATATTTACGCATCATTTTCAACATAGTCTTGCTTTACCAGACCGTTCTGTAGAACATAATAGTCTGGCTGTATCTCATTATCAAAAAAAAAACAAAAACACTCTGGCTTGATTGTATTTCTTTAAACCAATCTCAGCTGTTGTGGGTGGAGCCAAGTGGAGGCGGCTCTGGCTCAGGTGGTAAAGCAGTTGTCCTCTCATTGCAACGTTGGTGGTTTGATCCCCTCCACAGTCGAAGTGTCTTTGGGCAAGACACTGAATCCGAAGTTGCTCCCAATGGCAGGCTAACGCCTTGCATGGCAGCTCTGTTGCCATTGGTGTATGAATGTGTGTGTGAATGGGAGACTGAGAAACACATTGTAAAGTGCTTTGATCACCGCTAAGAAAGGCTCCCTATAAGTGTGGACCATTTCACTTTGGCGATCTTTTGAAAAAATGGCGTGTAGAATTGTTGCTGGATAATCCACCTTAAAGCAGGTCTGCCTTAGCGCACCATCCACATATTCAGCAAATTTTATATTTTTGGTGCGGTAGGTTGCTGTTTGGAGGTTGTTGTTGTTTCCTGTAGAGAATGGTAACCCACAGATAGCGGAAAGGAAGTACAACAAGCCTGAAATGATCAACCCATAACAAAGTTAAACCCGCTTCCTACATCCGGTGAGACTTCCAACATGGCCAAAGACTGAAGTGCATTAACAGCTGAAGAACACACAAGATCTTGGTGCGCTGATGTGAGATGTTGTCACATATTGTTGGTGACATGACAATCTTCCATGTTGTACTAAGAAAACTCTGACCTCATACATTCGGCAGATGATAAAAGTACACCACACCGTCTAATCTTGTGTTTATGGTAAATACTGCACATGCATCATGGTGTCTCTGAATGAAGCCGTGAGCAACATTAATATATAAGCATCAATGGCAGAAATGTGTCACTTTGATTAATGAAACCAGTAATGCTGCCCATCCTATGTCTGGCTTTACATAGAAGCAGCTCAAACATCACATGTTGGAGTGTTTATCAGCACCTGGTACAATTACTGGATTAACTACTGTATCTTTGAAAAAAATAAGAATTTCCTTCAGATGGTTTTTGCAGATTTTGACACGACTAAACATCACTCAAGTGTTTCCCCTGATTACTTTCCCACTCTTTAGCTGGTAATCAGTGAATTCTTAGTGTGTAGAACTGGAGCAGAAACCTGGACTGTCTTGTGGTTCTCATGTTAAAGACAGCAGCCATGAAATAAAACCACATCTGCTGTCTAAATCTTGACACTGCGCTGCAGGAGTCGGCACAAAACTCAAGTTAAATGTCTGACATGTGGCACTGGCGTCTTGTCTTGTGTTGCACCTTAAACTGGATGCCAGCTCTGAATTGGAGAACAGAAGTAGTGCCAAGAGTGAAATGTGGAACTAATTAGTTTACACAGCTGATAAAAATGACACCTAACCTATAAACTGATAAAAAAAATAAATGAAAAACCCTGTGAAAAAGCTGCCATAAAGCTGTTCAAGTATGGTTGTACACTGTTTAATTGACCTCGTTGTCTGCTGCCGTATCATAATACATAAACTGATGCTTATCAGCGTGAATCGCTGCATACTCTGACAGTTAAGACTGTGCAGTAATCTTATAATCTGATTAATGTCACAGTGTAATGTGTATTAGGTTGTAGTCATCCGTAAGAAACAGGAGCATGCGGTTGACGCAGTACACAAAAAGCTGTGTTTTTTCATTCCCGTCTTAATTAAAAGTGACGGCTGTTTGCTTCAGATAAAAAAAACAACTAAGAGTAAAGCTGATTTTAGCCTGTAGCCTGTAAACTGAAAATTGCTGTAACCTGTTAGTACAGCGAAATCCTCACAGCAAATATAACTGAGCAGAGCTTATATTTTGAGATAGATTACAGTAAGTCTTGCGTAACTGTCACTGTCATGTAATTTTGTGTTGCTGATGGCGCCGACACCAACTTCTGTTTTTGTTTTTTTTAAGGAGCTTCACCTTCATTTTTCACCGACTGAGCCAGAGTCTAAATTTCCTGGGTCGGAAAAAGTCGTTGCCCCCGTATTAGTGCTCTCCAGTGGCCCAGAAACTGTCAGGATGGAGTTTGATTTGCAGAGTTGTGCTAATTGGGCAAACATAGACCTTCAGTCTGCTTTTGCTACTTCACAGTAAGCAAACAGTGCTGTCACTAAAATCAATATTGGGGTTGGGCATTGCTTACAATTTACTGCAGTTAAAGACAAAAGTGTGCAGTCCCAACTGGCCTAAAAAGAGAGATCGGAGAAAAACGGTGGCAACCAGGTGTTCTTTCGTGCCTTTATTTAGTCTTCACATGCCAAAGGTTCAGTTGTTTCAGAAATACAAACTGCATCCTTCTTGATTTACTGTGTGAACATTCCTTAGTTTGTGTCACTGCCTGGTCAGACACATGTTTTGGTCTGGTTTGAAGTGCGTAGATCTAGTTTGTGAACACACACACACAAAGTCCTTATCCTCCCATGGATCCGGAGAAAACTCTGATAGAAGCTCGCACATTGTGTGTCACGTTTCTCATTAATCAGTATTCCTCATTAGATTGAGTTCAATTCCCAGGTGAAGCGGAGAACAGAGATAGCAGTCAAACAAGCAGCCAAGGTTAAGTGTGCTGCCTGTGTTTTTTTTGGCTTATTTTGGCCAAAGTCATTATGTGCTGCAAATTTAATTCAGGGGGACCAAAGGCCTTCCTCCTGCCGCAGTTCAAATCACAATTATGCCTTGTCTGGGACTTTGGTCATAATGAAAAATGTTATCTCCAGCTTTGTGTTTTATTGAGCAAACACCCCCCAAAAAATAAATGTGGAGATTGTTTTTGCCATTCATGTGTAGGATTACATTTTGGACTCCTTTTTTTGCATTTGTTGATTAAGTGTTATTGAATTTCGCACTCCGCTCAGCTGTGTTACCATAACGCTACAAATAGAAGTCAATCAGAATAAACAAAAAGAACCATCTGTGTTTGAGAGTGGATAGAATTCGAAAAAAATTAAAAATGGACAGTCAGACTTGCAGGTTTTGTCATTTCACAGAAAAGCTACCCATTTTCAAACTTCAATTTTTCCCGATGTTTTTGTGTTTTTCATCAAACTTCCTACCTCTGGCAGTTGACTTTTCATTTCACTTTCCTTTTCTGAGTTACATATGGCACTTTCTTTCTTGGGTTAGGCGGAAGAGCGACTTGCATTGTGCACACACAGAAAGAACGACCGTGTTGCTGTTAGTTTGGAAAGCCACTTTGCGAAATTGAGTAGAAGTGGGACAAAGTGCACTCTGGTGTCGCTCCACTAATGAACAGATGATAACAGCAGAAAGTATAAATTAATAACAGATTCAGTGATATTGTCTCGACTCAACCCTGCAGGACACAAACTAAGAGATGCAACATTTAAAAAAGTTGCATGAGCCTCATGTCAGTGGGTCACTTACAGGAAGATGGTGGCATCTTAATATAAAGAGGATTAGCGGTTCCTCTTTTGAAGCTCCAGACATCTGTGGATCCTTAAAAGCTGTAGCTTAATGCCTAAATCTATCACAGCGTTATGCAGGTGTATTTAATGAAAGGACGGCCACAGAGGTGACATTCCATGTCCCCAGAGCTAATCTACGCCACCAGGGGGCGGTACGCCAGGACGCTCGCTCCTGCCTATCACCCGGTGGGCATTGCACCCGACCCCGATCCTCTGCCCTGAGAGTGGTGGGCCCTCTGGGCAGTGGCCCCGTGTTGCTTTTTCGGGCTGTGCCCGACCGAGCCCCACGGAGCCCCAAGGCTCGGCCACCAGACACTCCTCAGACCGTCGTGGTAAAGAGAGAACTGAGCTGCAAGGCAAAGCTCTCGATTTACCAGTCCATCTATGTCCCAACCCTCACCTATGGTCACGAACTTTGGGTCGTGACCGAAAGAACGAGATTGCAGATACAAGTGGCCGAAATGAGCTTCCTGCGCAGCGTGGCTCGGCTCAGCCTTAGAGATAGGGTGAGGAGCTCGGACATCCGGAGGGAGCTCAGAGTAGAGCCGCTGCTCCTTCACGTCGAAAGGAACCAGTTGAAGTGGTATGGACATCTGATTCGGTTTTCCGAACACGTCCACCTGGGAGGAGACCCCGGGGCAGACCCAGAACCCGCTGGAGGGATTATATCTCTCGGCTGGCCTGGGAACACCTCGGGATCCCCCAGGCAGAGCCGGAAAGCGTCGCTGGGGGGAGGGAAGTCTGGGACGACCTGCTCCACCTATTGCCCCTGCAACCCGACCCCGGATAAGTGGAAGACGATGGATGGATGGATGGATGGATGGATGGATGGACGGCCACAGAGAATTGTCATTTCTTAATGTCCAGAGGGTTGCATTTTATTCAGATAACCTCGCAGCTCTCGAGTTAAAGCCTCGGTGAAATATTCGTTGAAAACACCTTGTTTCAGCTGCAGCTTTCCATCTTGTATCACCTAAAGTAGTCCCAGTAAAAAGTTAACATGAGAAGAGCTTACCGCCTTAAAATCAGAGTAAACAATACAATGTGATGACAGTTTATTATCTGGAGGACCACAAGAAACATTTTTTTAATCATCACCATCCTAAAGAACACGCACATAGCTGCAACAGGGATCACAAGCAAGTCCAGCCAAAGGCAGCAGGACGAGAATGAAGTTTCCAAGAAAAAGTTTTTGTTTTGTGTGTTTTGTTAAATCTGCTCATGCCGGATTTTATGATAAGCGTCTGGTCTGGGGCACGCACAAGTGACTGCAGTGAAAATTAATAACTTACAGATGGCAAAATAAATCCTCAAAGCTATGGTAGCTATTGTTTTAATGCCTGTGTAATACTTGTGGGTTTGAGGGATTTTATCTTTTTTTTTTCTTTTCATTTGACAACTTGGAAATGAAGCGCTGAACTGCTGTGGTCATCACTGAAGTGGGATTTTGTACAGAAAAGACTGCAGGTCATATCACACAATGGTTCAAGACTGTACATGGATGATATATTCAATAATGATAAGAGTAAAATGTTCAAAGTAAGCAAACTTTATGAAACAAGTAGTTTGTAACGTTTTTGGGTTGTTCATATGTCTTTTGTCCCACTCTGGTAAACATGATATCTCAGGAATACCTTGTTGAAATGTCCTTGCATTTGGCTCATTTGGACTTATGGATGAACTGATTAGGCCATGAAAGGTCACTGTGCCCTCATAAAACACATCCTTCGCATTTTATTTCTGACAAAACTTCACACAAATGTTAAATATCAAAGGAATTAGACGCAGTTTTTTGTTTCTCTTGAACCTGCACACTTCAAATCTGAACCACTGACGGGTGGAGTGAATAGTATTCATCATCTCGCTCCTATGCAATGTTCTGCTGGGAAACTTTTGACACTAACCATCCAGCCAAACATTGTTCCAGACTAAGTATGTCCCCGCATGGCAACGGCATCCTCCAGTGAACGGTGTGCCCAACCACACTGAAAAAACAGCTTAGGAATGGCTCGAGGAACACAACCAAGAGCCCAAGGTTTTGATTTGGCCTCCAAACTCCTCAGATCCCAATATGATTGAGCATCAATGTGAAATGTCTAAGCCTGTGACACCTTCAGAGGTCCTGTGTCCTGTTTTGACGACACTATATTGGGCAGATGGTTTTAATGGTAGACTTGAGTATATCTGAGAGTTTCCTATGATGTATGAGTTTAACAGTTTTCATGCAAAACAAGCGTTACTGCCACAGATTACTGAATATCAATTGTATGCATTAACATCCCATTTTACTCGCATGGTTTTGTGCTTCGTGTCTTATTTACATTTTCTGTACCTTTGTGAGAGAAACGGCACTGTGAATTTGCCTTTTTTTCAGGTTGAATGAAACCGAACATTAGGCTGTAAATGCTCATCACAGGTAGCTTGTTGCCTATTCTTACCTGGGGACAATGCAGCCGCAGGACTTTTGGCTGCAGTTTTTGGGTCTCACTGTGTGCCAGTCTTATTTGCTAAACTGGTGAATTGATTTGCCAGCCGCTACTCCTTGATTGTGTCTGTAGACTGAAGCAATGGGGTTGGAGCTGCAGAGAGATGAGTTTATTCACATTCATCGATCAAGCAGTCCAACCAAGATAAGGAGTGGATGCTGAGTGGTGCAGAGTTTCCCACTGAGAGGAGACACTGACCCGGGTATAAACACAGCAGCCCTGTTGACCACAGGGAGGCCTGTTTGAAACTATTAGGGAAAGCTCGAAAGGAAAAACACGATAGTCAATCTCGATCACCCAGTTTTATTGGAATGACCCATTTTCTTGCTTTTTGTTGGCAGGGGCTTTTGTAAAGAAGTTACAGCGAGTGCACAGGTAGTTGCAGCAACTAACAACATCAAGATGTAGACTCTGGTGACACTTTGTTGTTGGCAGTGTAATCAGGTGTTAAATATTGTGCGGGGAGGAATCGTAAAATAAAGAAGCGGTGGCGATTGTCGAGGGTCCAATTTGCGAGCGTCGTCGTTGCGTGAATAATTTCATCTTCAAAAAGCAAGCGCAAATTAGTGAGGTTGTAATGAAAGAAAGTTGTGTTAGTGTGGGGTGAAAGAAACTTAACAAGCATTTAGGTGAAATGTCTAAGCGTGGGAAAGAAAAAAACAATCAGGGAAGCTGCAGTTAATTAGTTCAGAAACCAAAAGTGGTTAGTTGAGAGTTGTGGATTAGATTTTTTTGAAAAAGACAAAGAGCAGTAAGAATTAATTAACATAACTTGTGGCTTTTGTGGACACCGGGGAGACGACAGTCAACTATACTTGATCTTAAACTGACCTTTCCTAATGCATGATGTTGATTGGAGTCCTCTAATGAGACGTTAGTGTTTGGTTTTTTGGGCTTTGCTGTAGGTCAGACCTCCATCAGGTACCAGCTACCGCAAGTTGAAGCTGATACTGTATGATTTAGCCTTTATTTTTTGTCTTTTGTATCTTTTGATGACTCACATCAGGGTTGCATGTTCTCCAAATCCCTGAAAATGTTCTAAAGGGTTTAGCATTGTTCTTCCAAAAGATATAAACTCATTTATTGGTGGGTACAAGATTTTGTTTGAACTTCAACTCTATTGGACTTTTTTATACAGTTGGATGCAACCAAAGTAAAAGTTGTGGAAACCTGTATGAATGTCATTCTTTTCTTAGTTTTTTATTCTTAAACAAATCATCCACTATTTCTTTTTTGTAGCTCCTTTTCATTTGCATACATGAGCAGTGTTTTATAATTTACCACTCTAAGCCCCAACACCAAATGTCTGAGCATGATTAACATGGTAAAACAAAGGGTGTGTACTTGTGTTGGTATGTATAATGCACAAAGCTAAATGTTCAGTTAAGAGAATACCGCTTTTGAAGTGGCTTAGAAGTGTTTGCTTGTAAAACACAATTGAACTGTTAATTTGAGGGGGGCAAAGTTTAAAGATATCTTCTACTAGTACTGTAATTTCCAGCCTATAAACCGCTACGTTTTCACACACTTTGGACACTGCTCTTCAGCTTAAACAATGATGCGGCTAATTTATGGATTTTGAAGAGTTTTCCAAGTTTGCCTCGAGATGAAAGTGACATTAAGAGCAACAACAAAAGAGAGACTGAGGAGGTGTGTGACGAAGTAATTCTGAGGCTGTTCAATTCCAACTTTAGTGGTTTTAGTGTGCAGGAGGAAGATGAAGATAGCGATCAATGACTTTTCCTGGTAGGCTTGTATCTTTTATTTTTTGACCCAGCCGTGTTACAGGCACTTTTTGGAAAAAAGCATTTACGGTACCTATTTGTGTATGTTATCGGTATGTATTTAATTAAAAGTTAAAAAAATCCTTGTGTGTCACATCTTTCTTTGCGCTCAATAGTCTGGAAATTACAGTACTTCCACTTGACTGCACAACTGTTGCTCCATTTTTTGGATTTTGCAGTGACAATTAACAGCCATAGGAAAAAAACATCAGGTTTGGTGTACAAATGGGATATTTCTTTAAAAGTAAGATTGCATTAACATTGCAAAAGTAATTTTGCGCAGAAATCAATGTAAAAATGCATCTTAAATGAGCATTTTCCAGCAGTTTAGACTCCAGCTACTTTATTCAGATGGGACGCAGAAATATTGCACAAATATTGACCAAACTGTCAAAAAATGAACACTTGTATGATGCATTAAACTAAATGTTTAGCTGAGAGATTACCTTTTAGAAGTATTTACTCGTCTGGCGTCGCTGTAAAACACAATTTCACTGTTCATTTGAGGTGTGGCAAAGTTTAGGAAACAAGATATCATGCGCCTCTACTGCTACTACCTCCACTTGAGTGCATACTTCCCTCGCTGACACAATGACATATTCCACAGCGGTGACAGGACGTGACAGTTGCACCGACTGCGCTGACAGCAGTAACTGACACTAAGAAGCGACAGCAGTGCTAGTTTATGGTCTATCAATAATGCCATGCTCAGCGCTTGTTTACTTTGGCTTAAGAAACTGGGAGATGCTCAGGTTCAGAGGGTTTTTATTTTTTCATTTTATTGAGTTTTCCTTCTGGAGTCTTGAGGATCTCCAGCCTGACAGATCTATTTGGTGGAGGTGAACTCAGCGTCAGAAGCAGATAAGTTGATGTGTTGATGTGTCTACACCACCTCTGCCTTCCTGTACTCTTTATCACTCTTGTTCACACACAAACCCCTTTGTTCTTCATTTTTCTAATCTGTGTGGGACTCCGGGAGGCTTTTTTTTTGAGCGGTTCTGGGGTTCGGACCAGACGACTGCGCGATCCTGTGCTCAGTCTCCGTATGTCGATGTAGGTACAGCTGTCTGATTAGCGTGGGCGGTTTGAGATTGGTGGAAAGGTCAGAGTTCATTGACTTCATTGACTCAGGAGTTCATGGATTTTGTTTCTCCTCTCCCTGTTGGATAATTGATTGGATTGCCAATGCTTATGATTAATGGCTGCATTCAGGCATGCGTGGGGCCCTCTAACCAGCCACTCTTTCACTGTGAACCTTACACAGTTCTTAGACCCCATTTCTCACTGTTTGCTTACCTCAGTCAGCTGTGATATTTACAGAGGCATTGGACATGGCAACTCAGAAACCTTGTCGATGAAGATACGGGTCAGATTGCAACTGAGGAAAGAGGGATGTTGTGGTTTGTTTTCCTTTTTTGTTGTCAGAAGCTGCTAATTACTGTTCTGAATAAATCTGAATGTACACTAAATATTGCTAATCTTGCTGTTATTTTAATTTACAAGGTAGCACAGATTTGAACATTTATTTATGCAATTTGGGAGGAACACAAAATAACAGGCAGACAACCCACCCATTGATTTTTTTTTTGGAGTTTTCAAACTAAAACTCATATTTCATTGTCTGTATAAATGGCTCCATATGAGGGTTTTCTAATATAGTTCCTCTATCAGCTGGATAACATGGTTTCTGTCAGGAATGCAGTTACAAATACGTTTGAGTCGTGGTTTTTATTCTGCTACCTGCATGGTTCCTGCATAATTATACTATGTATGTAGAACTTAGGGACGAACATGATTTAAAGAACGTTGGGATAAAAGTGGTCTCAGTGTTTCAGTCAGATATTGTGTGACTGTCCTCAAACCCCAAAAACTAATTCATTTATTTATTTATTTTTTTATCTGGCCTTCCAGTTGGTAGTACATTGCTTAGTAGTTTCTTTAAAATCTGTAACTTATGACTGATTCATATACACAGCTTGTGTATTTGGCACAACTCTGGTTAAGATTTGTTTAGGTTTAAACTCAGCAACTACTACGTTAATGCTCTGAATCCCAGAACCTGCTGGCAGGTTAGAACAGCAAGCTGCCAAAATGATTTATACCATTTATATGAGCTAGAAAATGTAAAACAGAATCATTGGATTTTCAACTTGTCAGCAGTTCTACTTATTGATAGTGTGCCATTCCAACCAACACTGCTTAAGTTTCGTTTAAGTGATAATTAATCAAAGCACTTTATTCAACGTGTACCATTTCACCCAAATTAAACAGTTTGGATTCTGTAAAAGTCCAAAAATTCTTTGGCCCTTGTTGCAACTGCGAAGTCATTAGTGACTCAGTTGTGACTGGCAGTCACATTTAAAAAATTACTCGGATTTTTTTGGCTGAACTGCAGGTAGTGTTTACAGAGAGCAGATAGGTTACAAGCATGGAAACACGCTAAAAATGTAAGTGATAAAGTATCTGTAGCATGCAGAGACATCATTTTTTCCAGTGTGGCTAGCACCCGTGGGCACTTAGAAACTTTAGCTTTTTATGATTTATAGCCTTAAAGTGTCCCATACTGTATAGAAGACATTTTTTAATTTTCTCTACTTCCAGTCATGGTTGTGCTGTTTCCATAGAGGTGCAGGATTTTATATTACAGTAAAACATTAGCCCACAATGAGTAAAAATGTAATGTTAGCAAAAAAAAAAAACAAGAACAAAAAAAACTCAAACTGCTTAGAGTTCAGAGGTTACAGCAAAAGCATTTTCATTGTGAAAAGAAACCAATGATAACTGAAGAAAATGTGAGATCAGCAATCTTCCTCTGTGTCTAAGTTACGTGTTTTGTTGACCCATAAATCCACCTCAACATCCTCTTTAAAGAGTAATTCACCCTACACTTTCAAATAAGTAAACTACTTGTAAATACAATTTATTTTACTACTAATTGAGTCTAGAACAATTTTAAAGTGTCGGTTACAACTGCATCAGAAATGCCATGTTTCGGTTTCAACTGATTGGACTGTTTGGGTCATGCAACTGAAACTCCATCTGTTTCTGGTCAGTAACAAATAGAAAATTAGAATTTGCCATCTGCAGTAAAACAACAGAGAGCGGAGTGAGAATCTGTGTTTGAACTGAAAACAGTGTTAAGTTGCCTTTAAAGAGATTTTGTGACCCTATTAATAACATCATGGCGCATCTGCATCTAATGACGAACAACAACGGCCGTCATTTATATAGAGACGAGAGGTGCCTGACAGGTAAACGTTTTAGGCTTTAGAACACATCCTGTAACGTTCCAAAAACAACAAATCATGTCGTTATTATAAAATAACACAATCTAACACAGCTGATGTAGTGATATTAATGATTTCATTTTCTGCCACAAATAAAATGAGACAAAAAAAAGGTAAGAATGAAATGTGCAAATCAGGAAAGCTGTGTTAAAAGCTTCTTGTGCATTTCTGAGAAAATCGGTTCATTTTTCCATCATTGTTTGACGCTGCCGTATTTGCACAGAATAAAAAACTTTCTGGCAGCAGCTTGGACTAATCATCTTTATTTTTATTCAGTGAAACACATAAGAAAGCCTTTAAATCAAGACGCACAAATCCCCAGTGACAGGATGTATATATTAGATGAAAATGGAGTTTTAAATTTGATTTATGCGAGATGTAATAATACCGCTGCCATGAGCAACGGGCTGCTAATCTCAACAATTATCTAACTTTGTTCATGGTGATTATGTCGTGTTTTACATCTACTGTATAGCTGGATAGTTAACAAAAAACACACGTAGCACATTTAAATCTCTGTATGAAGGGAAAAACAAGTACAAGAAAGGAGAAAAAAAAAAAAAACCCAAGTAGTCTCCCCATCAGACTGTTAATGGCTTCTTAGAGGGATATTCCAAGCTTGTGCTTTTTACAGGACTTTTTTATGGCAGACATAAAAAAGGTTTTGAGTGTATGAGCCTGCTGTAGTCTGTATACTCAGGGCTCTGAATCCTATCTTGTTCTTTCATTTCTTCAGTTTCTGTTGATGTGTTTCTGCAGGATTAGTCTGCATAAAGCATCATCTCTTTTGCATTACCGTCCCGAGATGCGAATGAGAAGCAGTGGCCATATATCTCCGCCGCATTACTATTACCACAGCCTTTCATTTGACTTTTTTGCAATAACTCTTCAGTGCCAAAGGAGCTGGCAACATAAATTTTGAATCAACCTGTATGAAGTATAAAGCAGTAGCCAGAAGTGTGTGAACGTGCGCGCACACACACACACACACACACACTCGAGGAGAGAAACAAACTTCCTCCAGGGACTGAAGAAATTAATAATTCACATACATTTCTGGCACATCTCATGTGTTCTCTTTTATGACATCTCCGAAAGCCGAACAAACGCAGCCTATGGGAGGGAGATCTGTGGAATCATTACAGCTCAGCAATAACGCTGCAGCCCCCTTAATGAAGTAGAAGATGGATTGACAGTGGGCCGGGTTATTGCTATTCAGAGAGCCCCCCCTCATCACTCTGTGGAGGGTGAGCAGGACACTGAGAGAGGCATGAAGAGAATACAGAGGCTAATGAAGGGACCTCACTGGACACCAATGGCAACAGAAGCAATGTTTCTTTCCCATGGTGCAGATTCTACCTTCAGTCTGCAGCAAACATCCCTCCTCCTCTTCCTCTTCCTCCTCCTCCTCAGTGCCAGCGTCTCATATTATCTGCCATGCAACAGTGCCTGATTTAGGCCTGCTCACTGCTGCAAGGCCTCCTCCAGATAGGCCTTATTTATTACCAAGTTGTATTTTTTTTTTTTTTTGAGGTCTCAACAGATGCACACACTGGCATGAAAAAAAGATGAGAGCTGTGTCCTTTTACCCTCATTAAAAAATGGACCACTTCCTGAACATACAGCATCCCGGCTCTTCACCGAGATAACAGTTGCAGAGTTTATCTTAAAGGGGCCCACGGTATCTGTGGTGAAGCACTAAATCCAGCTGATGGCTTATTAAAGTTTTAGATTCACACTTGATGCAAGTTTTTTTCTCTTCAGCCATAACCACAACCAACCACATCTATTTGCAGATAAACTCATTCTCCACCCACACTGCTCTCTCTCCCGGGCTTTGCTTTGCTTGTTTTATAGGCTGCTTGCGTGTCCACGTGCTCCCTTTGTGCACTTCCAAACTGCACTTCTATTGAGTGATTACCCTCTTCTGACAAGGCAACAAATTCGACTCTGTCAGAGAATGGCGCATTTTCCTCTTCTTCAGTGATGGACGTGACTCGGTGTTGTTTGTTTCTGCCACATGATGGAGGGAGGAAACCGGAGAACAGATTGTTTTCTTAGATTAAGACGTTCCTCGGGTGTCGCATCTAATTATCATGTTTGTCTACTTTTGCAGCTGCCATATTGTGTAAATCATATGCCAAAAAATTCTAAATGGTATCATTATGACAAATTGTATTATTTTAAGAATGTGCAAGGCTTTAAATCTGTATATAGAGAAACCACATTACAAATATAGGTGCAGTTAAGCCTCAAAAAGTACCTGTAAACGCCACCAGTTGTATCCTGGGTGAAGCAACATGGCTGCACACAGTAAGGAATTTCCTGAACTACTGTGAGGCTTCATAAAGACAGAAGAAGGTACCAAAGTATAAACTGAGCAGATGCCAAAACCCAGCTGCAGCTGTAGTTAGGAGGTGCTGGAAGAACCGTACCGCTTACCTGAAGGCAAAAGGGGCGACACTCGGACTATCACGGCAAGTGCAACTCAGGGTTTGTGTAAACTTGCATTGGAAAGCAGGCAGGTATGTGCCTCTGACTTTCTTTGTGAAAACCGGTGTTTGGTGACTGCTCAAACAGAGCAAAGAACATTGCATGAAGTCAGCCTCTACAAACAGAGCCCAAATAGAGAAACATTGCTCACAGAACAAAAAAAAAAAGGGGAGAGCGTGCATTTGCAGTAGCAGCTGCAAAGCTTTGGAATAGCCTTCAATCAAATGTTCCTCCTCCGCCAATACTGAAGGGTTCGATAGTGATTTTACTTTCTAATTCGATCTTATCCTGCATTTGCCTTTTAGTCTTTAGTATTTTACATGTATTTTCAAACTGGACTGTAGTTTTAATCCTGTTTTCTCGCACATCTTTTTGTTGCTGACCGTTTTAAAACATGTAAAACCACTTGTTCGACTCGGCTTATTAAAAAAAGAAACTGCCGCGCAAATAGCCTTAAGTTTGATTTGAAAGCTGTGAGAATAAATTTCACAGAAGAACACGAAAAGAAGCCTGATGAATATTGGCCGCTCATTACCACGGTCAGATGCAACCAAAATAAATTTCGTTTGGATCCGAAACTGGGATCCAACATGTTCTAGATCAGACCTGGCCAGAACTCGCCGCTTGGCCACACCACGACACAAACACACAAACACACACTGGGCTGCACAGAGCCGAGTGTGAAACCTGGAGGTGGGAATGAGCCGATATGTGGCTGCACGAGTGTTAAAAGTTGTAGAGGAGATGACATTTACACAAGAATGTAAGTTTGTATGCTGAATAACAAGAAGAGTCTCAGTCTCAGGAGGCTCAGCAGGAGAGGAGTTTTACAACATGACAATGATCCCAAACACTGCAAAAATCACACTGGAGTTTTTAACGGAAAAAAGAAGCGAACGCTGTGACCTTGCTAAGTACGTTTCCTGACTGGAATCCAGGAATTTGAACATGGAAGGAGAGCGACTGGTCTGACAAATAGCAGCTGAAAAGAATAATCTTGGTAGACCTCCGCGGATTCTTGTGGTATCATCCGTGCACCAGGATAATCGAATCCGTCACCATAAACACCGGTGGACATAAAAAATATTTAAAATAAAAGAGCTGAATCTCTCAAATGATGTTAGTTCCCCTCAGGCACAGTTATGCAGTTTAGAATTGCTTATTGTCACTTTTTGCTTTCTGAAAGCACAACAATGGAGCATTACATTATGTGTGCAACAGCCACTGAGTTACATTCAAAAACCACACTAACAGCTTTCATTATGGCCACAGGCTGCGTACGGTCCAAAGTTTGCAAACTATTGTCTCATCACAGGTTGAGTTGGTCTTTGGAAAACTGTGGCAATATGAAAACCTACAATTAAAGGGATCAAATATGCAAAGTCACCGCAGGCGAAGCCCCTCGGGAGCACAGTTCATCATCTGAATAGCTTTTCACGTTGCACATCAAAATCTTTGATGCAACTTGGCGTGATGTATGTTTTTAGATTATCAAGAAGAACCACTTTCAAATCATAGTGATTAGAGAAACCAGTCTGTGATTTCTGGTGTGTGCAGCGCTACAATTTCATAGTGTTCAGCACATTATAGATAATAATTAGAACTTAATTTGTGTTGCACGTTTGGAAAACAGAGTGTGAGGCTACAGCGGTAAAGTGACTTCCAGTAAAAGGGATTAGGATTGGTGTTACAAAACGAACCTAACAGGACTAAACAGTGCAGTTAAAATACTGTGGTGTTATTTAAGGTGTGATTATACCTGAATGTTTTACATATTATGGATTAAACCCGACAAAAATGATAGAAAATTGAACTTTACTTGACTATAATACATATTAAAGTGATGCCCTACAGTGTTATTAAAAAGAATAACCTTGCCAATGTAATAATAAAGCCAAAGTATTATTATATATTATATAGGTAAGTGTTGATGTAGTGGTGGGGGGGAAAAAAGGCTAAAATGCAAAGCATGCTTTTTGGATGACGCATTGTAATAATGCAACTTATACATGTAGGTAAATCTCAATAATAACTTATTGTTCCAGCTTTAAAAGAATTCTGTTTAGTCACATTGCTCTCATTCTATCACAAAAAAGATTCCACAATCCTTCTGCATATTGAGTCTTTGAATGCATAATTTGATTCATGCCCACAAAGCAGTCACATTTCATATTCATAAAAAAATAAAACTATTATCTTCCACAAGCCAAACAAATAAAATGTCTCCTCTTCATTTAGCTAGGGGGGGAAAATGTGGGGAAACATTCAGCGACAAATCCAGAGGGAGAAGGTTTCCAGCTGAATACCTCGAGGTCTATTTATGTGGGAGATGAAAAGCTTGTATAACACTGGCATGATCCTCACTTTCTCGAGACGAGACAACTTCTGAATAGCTGCATTCAGTCGTGAACCTCGCCGAATATCCCCAAGTCGCGTCGATTGAGAACATTCGTAGCCCCGCACCTGAAAGCATCAAGAAAGGCCCCACGGTTTAACTCTGTGTCAGTGGCGCTCTGAAGGGACGAACGCCGCCGCTCATCCCGTCAACGTAGCTCCTCGCCTTGTAAGCCTGATCTGTTTTCTCTCGTGGGCATCCGGGCGTCTTCACCCACGCACGCTCCTGCCTGCTTCATCGCAAAACACCGCTATCAAAGCTAAAGCATTAATTTTTTAAAGTTAAATCTGACCACGGGCAACAATCCTTAATGCATTCTGCACCAGAAAACATCAGATAGCTTGCATAGTTAATATGAAGCAGAGAGCATGTTGCAGCTACTGTTTACTAAATAAAATGCAAAGAGTGTTTTGTAGAATTTGGTTAGCTAAGTGAGAGCGGTGTACGCTTCATGTGCAGCACAATCAAAACCTTTAATTTGGATTATTCATATCTGCAAGCGAGCGTTTAGCATTCATATATGCAGGAGATGTGCGTTCTGTTCTTTAACGGCCGGTTGTTATGCATGATGGTGCGCTATGTAAATGGCGTGAGGTGTATTTGTTAGACAGGTGTAACCTTTTCCCGCAGATCGTTAGTTACCTTGACCTTTTGTCAATAAGGGCATAAAGATTCCCAGTCCAGGTGAAGCTGAACTTTTGCAGGGCCCACTCCATCACCACTACGACGCTGATACCTCCTTTTCCCACTGCTGACCTTTTTAGGCAGATACCAACTAGTTGTCTACGCAGGAATTGAGATAATGTATGCCAACAGATGTCTGACATCCTTACAACCTGAGCTTGCTCACTTGATTAGAGAGATTCCTTCTCCTCGCCGCGTTGCATCGAGATTCTTTTATTTCCGGAGTCCCTGGTGCATGACAACATGATCATATTCTGTAAGTCAGCAGAATATGCTCAACAAAAAGAATACATTAAGCCTCGCTGACTAGCTTTTCAGACAGATTTATTAGCGCACGCTTGTTCACACATCTGATATCTGGCCTTATAAAAAGAATTTGAGATTTAAAATAAAAGCAAAGTTGATTTTGGAGGAGCATTTTCTTAACCCTATTCTAGATTTCATCCGTATTCTGATTCATGCTCTTAATTCTATTAGCAAATCACATTTATTTTATTCTAACTTCTGGTAGGGCTGGCAAAGATCTTCTTTTGATTCAGAAAGCAAAAGGGATGCGATTGATGACGACTTTATGTTGATTTATCTGTTGTCTGGTTTGCAGGTTAGTCTGTTATATTTCCCTGACAGTTGATTTTATTTAGACAGACTGGATGTCGTTGTATATTGCAGCGCAGAATGAAATGTAAACAGAGGATTACATGTGAAAGTGCAGAACTGTGGCGTTGAACTGGAACCTTTGACGTGATTTCAGTCAGTAAGGCAACTCCGAAAAGAGATCAAAGTTTCCATCAAACACCTGAACAATGTAATAAAGTTCTTGCTGTATGTTAAACTAAGTGCAACGTGGACACAGTGGATGTTTTACCAAATAGACGCTCTTTTTCTGCTTTTAGTCTGCAGTAGTTGTTCATATTCTATTCTATGTAAATAAATCTAAATTCTTAGCACAGCAGTTGATTTTACCGCCATGTGTATGATGAGTTTGTCGGATGACGTGGCAGATATAAATGAAGGATTTCAGCGATGCAGAACTGCAGCTCGGTCCTACTGAGTCACATTTCTGTCTCTATTTTATACTTGTTCTGTTGTCTGACAACAGAAACTGACAAATACATGAATGAGAACAGCTTTATTGGGATTTCAACTGCATTAAAGTGCAGTATTGTGAGCACAGAGAGCAGGAGAGAAGTAAACCAAAGTGCCTCAATGCTGAATAGAACCTTCATGTTTCCTCTTCACGTGTTTTTGCACCTGAAGATGTGCTGCTGCTGTGAGTTCCCATCCAAACTCTGCACAGTTTTCAAACCACATTTTTCTCTCTGATCATCTTAACCCTTATACACTGTTCACATTTATGCTTTCATTCTTGTCAAGAATTCCCTCATAGTGTCTCTACCAAATTTTAAACTACGGATCTATATAGAATGTCTAAATTGCTGATGTCACATTAATACATGTAAATACAAAAAACACATAGAACAGTTTCAAGATTTCCTAAAACCACCATTTTCCTCCATTTTAACCCACACTGCTAGATCTAAAGTCCATCTCAATGAATTTGTAGCACCTGTACAAAAGTGTACATTTTTAACATTTTTTGTGTATTTTGGGTCACTTTAGGAACAGTCATCAAATTTTAGGCTAAAAGAATGACATTTAGTTCAGTTTTTACTGCCTGCAAATATCAAAATGGGTCAAATTTAACCTGAAACAGTACATAAGGGTCAAAGTTCTCCCATTCTGACCAACGACTGGAGCTAAAACCAGCTGATGTCATGACTCAGCATTGAGGGATACTGAAGAAAAACAATAGAAACATAAAGCATCAGTTTAAAACCATATTGATTTCGAAGCATTATCAGTGTTGACGTCATTGATTGTGCCGACTAATCACTGCAGCTTTGTGTTCTGGACTTGAGCCTACTCTGACCATAAATCCCCGCTGTATTACAGTATAGCTGCCGGATTTAATTCCTGCCGTTATTAAAGCTCGGCATAGATGGAGGCGGAGGAATTGGGAGCAAGTGAGGTTTTTACTGTCACCTAAAATCACAAAAAAGTCTTTGACAGGGATGTTCTTGTCTTCGAGGAGGAGCATTACTGGTGGGATACACTATTGATCAACTAGGGTCAGATATTATTTCATAAAAGATTCAGATAACCAGTTTGGCTTACCTGTGTCACCACTTCGTGACTATTTGTGGTGGTGCTTATCAGATGAATGCAGGTAAAGAGAATGGAAGTTCACTAAACTGCTCTGAAGAGGAAATATATTGAAGAAAAAAGCAGAAAATCTCAACAGAAGTAGAAACTAATTAACTGACTTGACATGATGTTAAAATATTGACATAGTTCCTGATTTTTGTCTTATTAGGGCTGTTTTTTCTGCCTAAGTGCCACAGATATAACAATGTATCGTAGATGAAAAACCATGAATGCAGTTTTTATTTGATCATTTTATCAGCAATTTTGCTTTATTTTGAAAGATGCATCAAAAATCATCATAGCTGCTGGTACTAAATAAAATGTGCATCCGTTTTCCTTTGCTTTATCAGTCCAAACTATTCAATAAACATTGTCAAACATTTTTCAGAAAACACTAAATAATAACCAAACAAATATCTGCCATCTGTTGCGGATGCTGCTGCAAATATTAGAGCGACACGTTGACGAGTTTATTCTGTTTCCAAGACTCTTCGTATTAACACGCTGCAAAGCAAGTTAGGAAATATTTGCACATATGCTGGTGTCAGTTTATATCTGGTTGACACTTTTAGCACCCTTGAGTGCATTACTTACTTATTATGTGAAAATTGCTGAGAATTGAGTTACTGTAAACTCATTATAACCCCAACAGAAACGTACAGCTGAGATGTGCTGTAATCTGTCTAAATGTGGAAAAAGATGTTGTGTTTGTTGTCTCTGGTGTTTGTACCTAAATCTTGAACACCTACACATGCGTTACTGTAATTTGCTAACTTTTAACCTGCTTTTTTTTTGTGGCATTTTGAAAGATGAAAGCAACTGTATTTTGGTGTGACCCTATTTAAACACTGCGCTAACAATGTTTTTTCTTCTCTCCTTCCTGCTCCTGCCGTTGTTGCCATACATCTGGATTAGGTGAGTACAATTCATTGCTCTTGGTATTGACATGGGAGTGGCGCAGCTTCATGATGTATCAGTAAATAAGGATGTGAGCTGTTTATCCTTTTTGATCGGAGTTTCCGTGTTCACCTGCTTTTCCTTGAGTGGCGATCTGCAGAAAGGTTAACTGTGATTTGACCCCTCTGTCCTGTGCATCGTGGGGTCGAGAAAATCTTCTCAATTCTTTTGCACTGTCTCCACCTCGACACGTTAAGCTGAATGTACAAGCAAAATGACTCGATGCGATCTCGATGTTGGATGCAGGAAACAACACTTTGCAGCACTTCTGGTCCCACTGCTTACTCGCCTATCAAAAAAGCAGTGTTAATTTAATTTAATTGTCTTTTATTTTACTTAACTTTTATGTAACTAAAGCATCTTAGCGTACTTTTTGTTGCTGACATTTTAGTTGCGTACGTCATCTAAGTGCTTCGAGGCCATAGCTGCCATCTTTGTGTATGGTTACCACGGTGACAGATGTTATTCTCGTCCGTGATGACATCAACGGAAGAGGCTCGGGGTCCATGTCATGCCAATCTGCAGTGGTACAACACACAGTAAATTCATTATTATTTCCAGACTATGGCCGTCTGAACAGAACGGCTGTCTCCGTCATTAGTTTTACCGCAGCTACCTGTTCCCTCCACTGAAGAGTGCAGCTCATTCAGGAGATGAATCACTCATTTGTACTGACATCCTATTTTCTGTTTGGGTTCTGCTTAATAGGAGACCTCAGATGGCTGGAAAAGATCCAGCAAAAAAAAAATATTTAGCAAACATCTACAACACAATTTAGGCAGAGCCTCATTGTTAGTCCTGGAATGAACTCGTTCTGCTTCTTATTAATGGCAGTAAAACGGGTCGAACAGATCGGTCTACTGAACAAGAGATGCTTTAGGTGGTGGAGGAAACTGAAAAAGAAATTGTGTTAAAACAGTAATTAGTTCATTTATCGGCCTTAAACATGATTATTTTGTTTTTATTCATTAATGAAAAACTTTGTTGCAGTTTCTTGTCTTGAAATATTACTTTTTTATTTAGTTATGCTGTCATTTTTGTTGTGAAAACGGGTCGTCAGAATTGACATCAACTCATATTTAGTTGG
>NW_007578036.1:489081-508386 GCF_000690725.1 Stegastes partitus | reverse complement strand
TATAAATTTCTTGGGATTATGTCAAAATAGTGGAAAAGATTTTGATAGATTTTGTGTGGTTTGATGGAGAAGAGCTGCTTGGCATGTGCTCACAAAATACTCACAATATTCTATGTTCATAAGTGAAACATCTGGATCTTGGATGCGGCATCTGTACCAGTTTGATGGTTAGTGTTGTTGCACTGTCTTGGTTACCATGGAGATAAGGTACTTAACTGTAACTGAGTTGTTTATTTGTATCGTACAGTTTTTTTAGGAATTGGCAATTTAAAGTGCAAGGCGATAAAAAAAAACACATAAAAAATCGTGAGAAGTTCAAGGACAGTGGTACAGTTGTAACTCGGACGATTCTTTCTGTTCTTACAGTTTCTGGCTCTGATAAATAGTGTAACACTATAAAAAAAAATAAGAAAATAACATGTCTTTTTTTGAAAAGAAAAGTGCAGTATGTCTGCTTAAATTTACAATTCACAACATATGTTCATTCAGGTCCCTTCACATAGAAAAGTCAAGGCCTGACTGTGTTTATCGAGTGAAAGCTAACAATCCCCCCATGGAGCAGTGCTTGGTGATGGTGAACAGCAAGAAAAACTTCCTTTTACCAGGATGAAACCTCCAACGCTGAGAGTGGGCGTCCGTCTGCTCTGACCAGTTGGTGGGAATTCTAAGCTTTTTGAGGGATGACAGGCCAGCTGTTGGATTGTGTTTTCCTGCTGGCAGCAGCATTTTGCACAACCTGAAGATTCTCTAAATCTATCATTTGCTGCTGAGAACAGAAGAGAACATAACAAGACAGTGTGAACAGCACAGCAACAGATATGCAGAAACTACATCTGCTGTTTGTAATATATGCGGATGTTTAGAGACAGGGTAAAAAGTCACTGAGAATGCCACTTTACAATACAGCGAGAGGAAACCAAAACCTGAATTTGATTCTCCTTCACCGGAGTATTGAGGATTTGTGCTGGGTGGGGATCAACCACAGGGCATCATTGACACTGACAGTAACTTCTGCCTCCTGAAGCTGGGGAGCAGAGCGCCGGGTCGCCTGACAATCTGATTTCCACATCCTTGAGAAATGTATACCAGCTGTCTCTCTATCCTTGTCTAACACATCTCCCTGGAAGTGGCGAGCCTCAGGTCCCCTCGGCAGGAGGAGGAGGGCTGAAAGAAAGAGGTCAGAGAGATTGACTGAATCAAGATTAAGCTGCCATAGCAGCACTCAGGTTTAAATGTGCAGATGAGAGCACAAAGCCCAGAAGTAATTTTACAGATTGCTAGATGTGACTAGATGTAGCCGCTCGGTGCTCGCTGAGTGCGGATGGTAATCAAAACTCCCCTACTGGCTGCACAGGACCACCTGGATGCTGATGGAAACAGCTTTTTAATGCAGCTCTCACTAGTTTTAACATGTGGGGCGTGTTGGTGACGGATGATATGAAGCTTTAGACGTATAAATTGCAGAACTTTCCATCTTCTGGACATTAGATTAACGATCAAACAAAGATGGATGCAAAACTTTCCTGAAAATGTACTTCAGTTGACCCTGGCACTCTTTATGTCGTATCAGTTTGACATAGGTTTGGATTTGTACACAATCTCCAGTTGAAATCCTTTGCAGACAGTGAAAACAATGACTGTTTTGTCATTTGCTATAACCGTCTCACAAGTTCTAATTAAATGAAATCTCAGACTTGACTGAAATCAATAATCTGTCCGACCTGCAGGGTTTGTAATATCAATGATTTACAATCTTTGGGCAAGTTCTTAAAACTAATGGGGGGAATTTTTCTCTGTAATTAACTTGAAAAGTTGTCCGGGAAGCGGATCAGCATGACTTTAGCAAATCGAGTTCCCCGGTGGCTTTTCCTCAAACGCTCAACGATCTGTTGGCCAGTGATCATTTCAGAGTGAAACAGAATTGAGGGGAAATGCACACAACATATCCTGCTGTGCTGCAGTTGTCAGCATTCCCTGTCTATAGCTTTTTACAATAGTCTTTATTCATCAAAGACGAGCTGGTTTTCCAGACCTGAGCAGTGGAGCTCCTGCAGCGTCGAGTTGCTCGACTCCTTTGATTGGCTCCCTCTCCAAGCACATGGGCCTGACGAGAGCTCATTACTGTCATGAGACAGTCAGGTGTAGAGAAGCTGTAGTTGTTGAAGTTCAATTTAAAACTGAACATTTCTCAAAAAGGTTTCATTCCCAACTCAGCCTCAGTAATTATCAGTCACAGGACGTTGTTAGATTTTAAGCTTGGGCACAAATAGTGAGGAAATGGCCGCTTGCTCATGATGGGAATTCTAGTTCTTCCACTGAGGTTCTGAACAACCCTTCGTTATTCTCCGACCCCTCTTTTCTTTGATTCTCTGTTAAAGTTACGTCTCCCTGTTTGTTTGGTTCAGTCTGTGCAGTTATGCAGATTCCTCCCAGAAACATAAACTGAATAATTTGTTGCTCTCCCACCAAAATTGTTTCCCTGCCATCCTCCAGTCATGGAGACGTTTGCAGATTATGTTACATACAATATGCAATTTCCATTAATATGCCACAAATAATTTGCAAATCTTTTGCAACTGTCACATTTTTTGACATAATAAGGAGGTAACGGAAAATAAAAAGCACATTTCTGAACAGGAATAATATGGGGAAAAAAGGATTTTTTCAGCATCTCAACAACTCCGTGAAACTCCAAGTAGTTTTCAGGTGTTTTGCTCACAGTTTCACTCACTGTGGGCTCATTTTTCACAACAATGTAAAGTCCTGCACTTCCATGGAAACAGCACACAATCATGACTAGAAGTAGAGACAACTCAAAAGTGTCTTCTGTGCAGTTTAATGCATTTGCAAGGCCACAAATCACAATATACATTTTTTATAAAGTTGATTTTCTTTAGTCATTAAAAAAAAGAAGAAAGAAAATGTTGACTCTGCATGCATCGCTACGTACATTTTCAGTATGTTTCCATTCATGCTTCTTTCTGCTCTGTGAAAACGCTGCCTGCAGATCAGCTGAAAAGTCCCTGAAGCTTTTGTCACATGACTGTTGGTTGCAGCTGAGTCACCAAGAAGTGCAGATCTCTCTCTTTTTTTTTTTTTAAAGAATCTGGTTCAAGCAAACTGTTTATCTTTTGGCAATTTGTAAATAAAACATGTAGCATAAAGTATTTTTGACCAAAATATCACAATTTTAAGCTTTGATGTAGTTGTTTTTCCAGCAAAACTGAAAGTCACACACACGTAGTTCAAGGACCATTATAAAGGTTCTTATCTGACTTTTTTTTTTTTTTTTTTTTTTCATAGTTTTCTTCTCATAAAATATATAATTTTGACTTTTTTTCATTCTTTTTTTTCTTTCTTGCCTTTTAAATTGGGTTTTGAAGTTCATCCTTAAAGCTCAAGTTCAGGTCTTTGACAGTCGTCCTCAAATGTATTCACACCCTTCCATTAAAGAAAAGGCAAAATTCACAATAGTCACTCAAAGAACTAGAAACTGAAAAAAGTAATAAATAAAAATGTGCTAAATTATAATTTAGTGAAATAAGACATTGCTTTTGAATTGTGGTTGAAAAGAATAATTAAAAAAATAAACAAAACTGATCCAGACAAATTAGAGCACTTTGCTGATGAGCAGTGGGACAAAATACCTGTCAACAGGTGCAGAGTCTGATTGAGAGTTACAGAAAACACTTGATTGCAGTGATTGGCTCAAAGGGTTGTTCAACAAAATATTAGTTGACGGGTCCCATCATGTTTGTTGGCTTGTTTTTGTTTGTCTTTTAAAAAAATATTTCTCTTGAACCACAATTCAAAAGCAATGCCATGATGTTCATTAAATTTTATTTATTACTACTTTTGTCAGTTTCAACTGTTTTTCTGTGACAGCTGTTTTTTTTCTTTCTTTAATGGGAGGGTATGAATAAATCTGAGGACGATTGTGCATGTAGCTGACAGCCTGTTGCATTCAAAGTTTTCCAAAACAAGTTCCAGGTTAAATGTCTCTTTATTCAGTGGCATATTGCAATTTTAAATATTGTTTCTGAGGTGACGTTCTAGTACTGGAGCACCAAGGGATGCTTTTTGCATTAACCAGCAATAGTTCGGTCACCAGAGCTGAAGAGGGGGAGCAACCACAGCAACAGAGATGGAGTAGGCCACAGCAACTAGGAGTATGGTGGAAAGGCTTTGGAAGCATCTGAGAAACGTTTCTGATGCTGCAGATAAAAAAGAGACTTCAGAGTAAGACGTGATGGACGGTGTTTGTGTAGTTACTCTCCCTGCCAGAAGGAGGAGACACAAGTTCCACCCCGCAGGTTTCATGCAGTGCAGCATTTAAAAACATCTGAAAACAAGAAACTGTTTGTTAGAAATAAATTCCATTAATTGTGTTTTTGCTGATGATGAACACAAAATGTTGCCTTGTGCTGCCATGGAGTCTTTTTCTCAGAGTCAGGAAGCAGCCTGAGCTTATTATTAATGTTTGCTCAGGTAGGATTTTGCTGAAGATGCATCCTGCTTTCATTATGTTCTCTGCTTTTTTCCCCCATGTTATTGCAGCAATAAATACAGACACAGTTGTTGGTAATCGCTCTATTATTAATGGTTTGATTTACATGCGGTATGGAACACGGCACATGGGAGAAACGTGTTTCTACATTACTGCAGCTTCACAACCCAATAAAACAAACCTTATCCTACAGGCCCCAAGCTGACAGGTGGAGGTTGTACTTCCTTGGGGCAGTGCTTTTCATCTGTGGTTGACTTTTGATGAATGTCTTTTTCAGTTAGGACATCTGGGCTGTGATCAGGGTTTGTGATGCAGCTGTTGCGAGTGGGGTTTTCCATAAAAGAAGTGACAGCACTAGAAAAAAGGTGTTGTTTACCTTGATGATGTGTTGGAGATTTGCATTCATTCAAACCGCAGTGAGTGTAAATCTCACGTTCTCAGTGTGGCTGCTGCTTTCATTGTTCCTCCTTCCGGTGATAATCCTGCACCGAACTCTTCTGTCAAACTTGTACCAAGAAGACAAATCTTGCAGATGTGTTTACAGACTTACGAGGACCAAGCAACACTTCATTGTATAAATGAGGAAGCTAATCAGCAGTTGATGTTTTATATATTTGTCAGTTGGAGCCAAAGTTGTCAAGTGTCAGAATGAGACATTTCTTTATTGTTTCACATTGATGTTTGTTTTTATATTTGTTGTAGTTTGTCCTCCATGTCTCATCCAATTAATGTCCCTCAAAAAAAAAATGTAATTTTCTCAGTTATTATGTTTAAACTTCTACATTTGATTGGCTAATTGTGGAACGATGACAGGTGCAGCAACAAGAGGAGCAGCAGTTCTAACGAATGGTATTATTATGTATAAGTAGAATTAAAATATGCCGTTTATTGCTGCCAGTTATTGATAAATGGAGGAAAATCATGCATTTCGAATTTTGGAAGCTTTAAATGATTTATTGGCCACCAATCTGTATCATGACTGACACACAATCAAGGAAGTTCTTTAGATTCGAGTCTCTATTTGCGACGTACTCTGGGATAGATTGATGAAAACAGACGTTCTGGAGTATTTTTCCAACATTTACAAAGACGGATTTGATCCGCATTTTAATCTCTATCATGTCTTCCTAGTGCTGCTCGTCTACCTTTTCCTTTGTGTTTTGTTTATATATAACCTGAGAATAACTTGAGGAAAGATAAAATGTCGTATTTATGGGTTGTAGATGAAGCTCTAGCCTTAATGATCGTCATATTCTAAATCGGTTTGCCTCCTAGGTTTCTTTAAAGCCATTGTGAAACTTTCTTTTCAGTTCTTTACATTAAACTACCAGGTCTGTAGTCGCCATGTGCTCTACTTTTGTTCTTCTAAAGTTCTCCTCTCATTTACCTGTGTCACTCTAAAGCTTCGACAAATGATTAAAAAAACACAGTTTTCAAAGCGCTTGAGAGAACTGTTTTTGCATATTGAGTCTTGAGTCCATAGAATAAGGAGGTAAAGGTTTAAAATAATAATGAAATAAATGAAGCCGCACATAATATGTTTTCCACAGCCCACGCAAGAAATTGTATTCATTAACAATCTATCATTATGGTTTCATTCCAACACCGAACCTTTGAGCTTATAACCGCCAGACTGAAATGATTCGCTGCTCACAGCACTAGTCGCTTTGATAAACCATAAATACATTAATCATCTTTAAGATGTGGCTTTGTGTCATTTTTAAAGCTTCATCGCTCTGACTAATAGCAGAGACTTTTCCCCCCTAATGAGATGTTTGATGGTCATTGTGTGGTTTGGTTTTTCTTTCCGCATTTCTGAATTACCTCAGAAATCCACAAAAGAATACAGAACGGAGGTCATAATGTGAAAGCAGAAAATAGGACTATAATTGGCTCTGCATAGGCGCGGTTGTTTATTTGAGTGATGGTAATAGCTCCGAAATGTTCCCTCTTCCCCAAATAATCAATAAAGAAAGCTCTGAGGTGACTAAAAAGTATTGTGTTATAACTTTCAATGAAGATGATTGCAATTTGTTTGGCTAAATAACCAGCGCGTTCCGTCAAAATGATGCTTCCCTCATGAGACGCCGTGTTTTGCTTTATCAGTTACAGAACATGACAAAACTTTACAATGAGGGCACCGTGGACCGCTCAACCTGAGGCGCATTTACTTTCGCTTTCAAAAGCCATGTATTTGAGCAAACTTAAAGCTGCATCAAGTATTTCTAGAACGCTAGTGAGCAACAAGACAAGCTGAATGCACATCTCTGGCAGACACTTTATGAATGTGTATAGTGCCTGTAAAAAGTCTACACACCCCTTAGAAGTTTTCCTCCTGTGTGCTTTTCAACGTGGAAATTCACAAAAAAAAAAGACTAATTTGGGTCAAAATATCAATTAATTTTAAAAAAGTCATGTAAAGTAACTGCATAAGTATCGTGTCTCAAGCGATTGTAGTATAAAGACACCTGTATCTGGAAGGTCCAGTCACTGGTTGTAACTATACTATGAAAAGAAAACTCCAACGAGTTCTGTGAAAGGTTATTGAAAAGCACAAGTCAGGGGATGGAAACACTGGAACTTAAATCGATTATTCAGAATGGGAAGGGAAATGGCACATGTATACATTTGCCTGCGGCTGTGTTAACAAACTGAGTGACTCTACAAGAAAGAGACGAGTGAGTGAGGCCACCAAGACGCCTGTGACTCCTCTAAAGGAGTCTAGGCTTCAGCAGATGAGAAGATGAGGACGATTGCCTGTACTTCACCAGTCAAAGTTTTATGGGAGAGTGGCAAAGAGAAAGTCAGTGTTGGAAAAAAAATTATATTGAATCTTGACTAGAGTTCACCAAAAGGCATGTGGGAGACTGAAGTCACCTGAATATTCTTTTGTCTGCTGGGACCAAAATCAAGCTTTTTTTGGGACTTTGGTGGACACCAAACACTGCACATCATCACCAACACATCCCTCCTATTGTGAAGCATGACGGTGGCAGCATCATGATGTGGGGATGCTCATCTGCTCTACAAGGCTTGGAAAGGTAGAAGGTAAAATGAATGCAGCAAAGTATCATGAAATCCTGGAGGACAACCTGATGCAGTCTGCCAAAGAGCTGTTAGTCGGGGGAAGATTTGTTTTCCAGCAAGACAATGATCTGACGCAGACATCCAAATCTACATAGAAATGGTTTAAAAACACCTGGATGAATGTTCTGGTGCGGCCGAATCTCAGCCCAGACCTCAATCATCCTGACAATTTGTGACTGGAATTAGAAAGGGCTATTCAGTCATGATCCCTGTGTGAACTGGTGGAGTTTGGCCAGTTTTGCAAGGAGAGTAAAATGAGTGTCCAGATGTGCATAACTGATTGAGCTCTGTCAAACCAGGCTCAATGCTGTAATTGTGGCCGTCTACTAAACAGTGACTCAAATGGGGTGAATGCTGATGCACTCACTTATTTTTACATTTCATGTTTTAAGTTACTTGACATTACTGTGTTAGAAATCTGTGTTCACACTGACATTTTTATTTGTAAATTCCTGTCAAATTGATTATAATTCAATGTTGAAAAGCAATTAAAGGAAAACAATTAAAGAGAAAGCTTCCAAGGGGGGTGAATACATTTCATTGGCACTTTTTGTGTATGAATGTGATTTTAACACATCTGGCTCACTCAGTCTGTCAGATTTGTAAACCACCAGCCTGCTGCTGCTGGAAATTATGGAAATTATTCTCTTGATAGCTGGTTAGAAAACCAAAACAATGACTAAAGACTTAAAAAAAAACCTACAGCTCAAAGGAGAACTAAGTCGGATAAAATTTCTTTGCAAGTGATCCTGATTACACAGTACATGTAATCATTTGATGCAATGTTAATATAGAAAATATTGATTCGCGCAGCTTTAAGGAATCATGTTAAATGTATAAAATTAAACAAGCACTCAGCCCCTCGGCTTCCTTTGACATTACCACTGTAAATCCACAACGTCATAGCTGCAGCAACCGTCTGCTTTTGGCTTTGTTTGTGTGCATATGCGCCACAGAAAAAAAGTTCTTTGTATTTTTTTTTTTACATGCCACAGTACACAGAAGCAGCAGTGGTAGCGGTGTTGTTTACCAATTTCACCTGCCCCGCAGAGGTGCAGGACCTTTTTTTTTTTGAGGGGTCATGCAGATTCAAACCGTGGAGTTGTGTAGCGCCGTGTGCATATAGCATTCTCCCGAACAAAACCTACAATATTTGAACTCCAAATAACCTCCCGTAGTTGTTTTTTTTGTGTAAATCCACTCTTCAAGACAGCAAAGAGGAGACAGAAACTCAACATCTGAAAGGGAATTAATAGATGCTGAGTTTGCTTTCGGAAAACAATTTGAAGCATTTGCAAAAGCCTCATCTTGTTTTTCCCCAAAAACGTGCATATTTATAGTAAAAGTATTTCAGGGGACATATTCCCACGACGTAATTGAATGCATGCTTGCCAGAGAATGATACTGTGATTTAGATAAACTTTTACACTTGAATTTGTTGTTTTCGTGATTTAAATATCATTTGTTCAAACACACAACTGCAGTTCAGAACAAAAAAAAAACAAACTTAATTGTGCAGTAATTTATGAAAAGCTACCACATGAACCCTAACATGACAAACCACAGAAGAAAACTTAATTGGAGCAGCTTGATGTTTTTAAATGTCAGCCAACCTAAACGCTTGCTTCATAGCCATGATAATTAAGCACATAGCACATAAAAAACTCCCATAAAATAATGTGGAAGCATTCAAACAATTATAGAAATGTAATTTTTCTGAGTAATTAACTCATGAACTTGTGTTTATGCTACCAGTCATTGAATAAGTTAAAAAAGATCCTCGATTACAGAGCAAAAACTGTCAATGTAGTTTGTTGGTTGAGCATGATTTTATTAAAAGACCGACGCGCTAATTTTCTTTGTATTTTATTTCAAGCTTTGTTTTCTAGAGTGCAGCGCGAATTGATATATTTGGTTCGATTATTATGTGTAGTTTGTACATGGGGTCAGTCGTAGTAGCCCATAGAGAATTACTAATCAGCTCTGCAGCTCCGACCAGCTCTGCATTTGTATCGGCTCACAGAAAGCACAATTCCAAATCCATGCTGCTGTACGTGTCAAAGCAATGCGTTTCTCTCATGCAATGACTTTATTAAACGTTGTGTTTTCAGCGTGATCAGCTGGCCCCAAGTGGCTACAACTGCCAATTTATACAGCTTTAAGTTAGAATGCAGCTCAAAGCATCAAATGTTTACACCATTTTATCCTTTGCAGAGTCTTCAAGGGCTTCAAACTGCTTCTTGAGTAGCATTTTACTAACCTAAAGTTGCAAATGGATTGAAAGGTCACCGTTTATCTGGGTCACCTATTATCCATTTCAGCATTCAAACCTATCAAAAGCGTGACCTCCACAACCAAAATAGTTGGTTTTTTTAAAGCACTGTTCCTCACACACTGCATACAATGTGGATTCTGTGAAGAGGAGTTCTTTTCTTCTTGACCCATTTCACCGCTACCTTTTCCACGAGTAGCCAGATGAACCTTGTGTTCAGAGAAATCAGAAAACCAAACAGCTTCACACTGAAGCATGAAATATGTATTCAAGAAGCGCAGCTTTTATATTACCCTGGTTACGATTACTTTATACTATTAGCATGGGAGGTGAATGGTTTCTTTCCTTGTGTGTTAGTAATATGCTGCCAAAGGTTATAGAGTTTAAATATGTTACACAAAGTGTTTCGGTGATTTTTTTAGATCAGCTCTTGAGTCTCATTTGTCAAAACTGACCTAAGGTGCAACATTCATTCCTCCCTGCGAGGGCTGCACAGCTAATCGAATATTAATCTCATGGTTTTGGCTCCCCACAATTAAATGAACATGATCAACTGTGATATTGGAGTTTAAAATGAGCGCACTGCTCATTGAAAACTCTGCTGGATATCGAATCAAGCGCTTCCTAAACTAACAGCCGGCCACCAGGGAGCAATTGAGATATTCTGGCTTCACTTTTTTCGTGGGGGAGCTGTCATGCTGCTGTGCACCACACACCCCTGCAGAAAACCTGTGGGGAAAAAAACCCAAAAAATCCTGGATGTCGGAGTGGAAGAGGGAGGAACTGGAAATGAGACCTCGTATGCAAAGAGCGCAGGAGACTTGTGCCAAAACGCCACAAACATTCAGCGCTACACAAAGTGTCGCCGTATCACACAGCATGAAAGCAGCTGTAAATGTCATTTTGGGCAAAAGATTTTCTTCGTATTTTGCTTTGTAAATAAGGATCAGTGTTATTTCAATGTAAAGATTTGTAAATTGGCAGGAACGTTGCACAACTTGGAAGCGAAAGCTCTGTTTAAATCTGTTTAAATATTTTGTTCCTAAAGTCAGTGAGTAACTGTGACAACTGCGATCTCACAGTGGATCAAAAATAATCGTCATCATTGTTTTGGCCTCATCTGTGCAGCCCGACTCTCCGCAGGAGTGATTTGGAAAAGACATTTGTGACAAACAACCTAAAGTCTTCCCTCCTCTGCAAATGAAGTCTCACATCCTGCAACCTCAAGGCTATTTCCATTACCCAGAATCCACACAGAGATCGACTTTTTTTTTTTTTTTTTCTTTTTTCTGTCGGCAACTTGTAAACAAAACCTCACAGCATCATATTTTCTGAATCATGTCCAACAACTTGTGGGCAGAAGAAAATTCTCACTAAAACTTGTCTGTCATATCCTGGTAATAAACTAAAATTATGTACCAGAACATTATGTTTTTGCATTGGACTCAGATGCTTCTATGTGTCTGCAGGCTTCATTTGTTTCATCTTGGATGTTAGCTTGACTACTACAAGTGAATGTAACATGTATGTAATTAGAAAATATAGTTATTCCCTTTCAGATAGCCACAGAAGATTTATTATATACATTCGTTCACTCTGAAAGCTTTGCAGGTTAATCCGAAAATGCATTTAAATCTGTATGGAAATATACAAAAATCAATGCTGCTTATGATGTCCAGTAACATCCAGACACTAGATTGATCCAGGTGCATGCTGGTAAACGTATTCTCCAGAAAGATCTCACCGCAAATGTTTCGTTTTATATCAGTGATGGAAATAATCGCTCACTTCTTTTTTGGTCCGTCACTTCAAAGATCTGTTGTTTTAATCGTTCACTTCACCACGAACTGACCTGGAGGCACATCGGCTCCCGTGTGGTTGTTTCTGTTCCTGGTCGACTTTCTTACTTTTAGCCACAGTTCAGTCAGTGAAACCCCTCCGGCTCTTGTCAGCTCCCCCCCTCCCCTGTAGTTTCAGCTCCGATCCTGTTCCCATAATGTCAGAAACTTTTGTGTGTTTTCATACAGCGGATCTCACTGACTGGCCTCCTTTTCTCCTTAATTAAATCCTTTGTAATCTTCTAATTATACACAGTCCTATTCACAGAGAATCATCAGAGCAGATAAACTATTAATTTATTATGAAACATTTCCTTATTATTCTAATAAAACAACATCAGGCTTCCATCTGCAGCTCTGGTTTGGCTTCTCCTGTAGAGTCTCTCCTCCTCGGTCAGTCGTCTATAAAAGGAATCAGGTGAATGATTGGCTCCGACTCTTGCTGTCTTCGCTCAGTAGGCCAATCGGCTCATTCGAGATGAATGGCGGGGCAGCAGGGGGCGCTGCTAAAAGTCGAACAGTTTCCAGCAGCTTTAAGTTACTGTAAAATGAGTTAAAATGTCATGATACTTGTATATCAGTTTGTCTCCAGTGGTTTTATTAATAACAAGGCAGGTAATCTGTGATCTCTGTAAGTGGTTGCACCATTTTCTAGTAAATTAGCTTCACATCAGTTTGTACATGAATCATCTGAGCAGATCTGTCCCTTTAAAATTGGAGAAATACACTGAGAACATTGATAAGAAGTCAAATACAGTTGAAAGATAATAGCGTTGATTATTGATCCCATTATTGGTCACAGCAGAAACCTCCAAAATCGTTTTTAGCATTCTTTTTTTTTTTTTTATTACCAACCCGGCAATAAAACTTATTCTGATGTTTTAAGAATGCCAGATGTTTGGTGTCGTTAAATGCTTTAATATTTCTCATATTCGCCCTTTATGACTGATACGTGATACCATCGACCACACAGCAACATTTCTTCAACATCGGATAAATAAAATCTAAATCTCTCCAATTCAAACATCTAATTGTTGAGTCAACTTCTAAACCAATCAGCTGTTAGATCAGGTGAGAGCCAGACGTTTTCCATCATGCCCTGAGGCCCTTTAAGTCTGCAGCCGCCTTGATGTTATCAGATGATCTTTTCCTATGTTATTATGATATACAGAAATCTAACAGACGTTCATTGATCACCAGTTATTGATTTTACTTAGGTCCTGCTAATCTCGAATGAGTCTAATACATGCAGAGGGAGGTCGTGGTGCCGCCAACATGCTGCTCTCGGATTGGCTGCGCAGTGATACCTCAGTGAGTCCTAGAACCGGTTGCGAATGAGGCGAGGAAAAGTTTTCAACTCAAGACAACAACGTCTTATTTAATCGAGGAGAAAAAAAAAGACTTGGAGGACTTTATTTTAGCTTGTTCAGTTGTGAACTCCACATCACTGTGACATAAAACATCACAGGAAAATAAATCTTCTTGCCCATGTTATTACGGCAAAAAAGAAGCATATGCAGCATAAAGGAAACTCTACCTTCGCATGTATTCTGTTTGAACCGGTGGAGTTTTAGTGTCAGTTTAATGCTATGAAAATACTGCAGAGCTGCATCGACACCGCAAGAAACAGGACGGTCAGTGTGTTTGAAGTATGAGAGTATGAGTGTGAAATGCAGATATTTTATCAGGGGGTGGAAAACGGAGCTGGAAAGAGACTCGCTGTTGTGCTTAATATTCATCATGTGCTCACAAACATGACTCCGAATGAATATTAATGTTGCCACATGCCTGCCGGTTGTGTAAACTTGCAGTTAACACTTTAGCTATAACATAGAAAAACATTGATGCAGCAGTAATTCGGAGTCTATCATCTTGCTTTGGTATTTGCCTGCCACGTTGGCATTTAACATCAAACAATCAAAGGCAAATGAGAGTGCTTTTGATTAACAGTAAACATCAGAAAATATTAAATATAAAAGTAAATGTAAAAAGAGCTTCAAAAAGAGAAAGTAACTAAAAATATTGTTTAAAATTCTGGAAGAAACAACGTAACTGTCGTCAGAGTAGGCAAAGTTTTTGGAAATATTTCCTGCAGATTGCATCTGATGTGATTGACGTGAGTAGATGATGATGCAATGTTGCGTCAGTTGTTTTGCTCAGCAGAAGTTTCAGTCATTTTGTTCTCGTGTCAGGATGTAGTCTGATGAACTTTTCAACTCGTTTTCCATTTAAAATGAAGCAGCTTCTGTTCACATCTGAGCCATAAATATCTTGTTTACCACAACTATGGTACAAAGGTTGCTAATGCTTATATTAAAACAGCTGTGATTCTTTTAATGAATGCCTTTTGTTTATCTTTCTTATCCATCATGTAACGTACAATCACGAAAAAAACGGTTCGAAATGTGAAATTTGTAAGTGATGCACTTTCTTTGAACACCAGCGGGAAACTTCTTACTACATTCAAGAATGACTGATTTTCATTCCTGTGTAGCTTTAAGTGCTGCTTGTTTACAGCTCTGGGAATGATTGTTCTCCCTGACTAATTGCTGGAATCCTTCACTTCTATGCTGAGTGGTCAGAGCCGTGGCAGTCCTGCAGCGTTCTTCTCCAGAGATTACTAATCAGATCAACCAGCGCTGTGATCTTTGTCCTTGGGTTTTCCCTTGATTGCACTTGAGCTTCTGTAACTCATACCCTTGGTTTGTTCAGCCACAGTGGATTTGTTTTTCTGGAATAAATTAGGAGGCATACAGTAAATTGCATCATATTATTTTCCTCCTACTCTGCTTCTTTTTCTCTTTCTTTTGTGTTCTAACACAGTCCCATAATTTGCACGGCGGTGATGCCTTCTACTCACACATGCTGCTCTGTGGACGCTGAATAATGAATCAACTGTTTGACAACAGCTATTGTGATTTTTGCCAGAATACTGCCACGTTTTCCGACTCACAGATGGAAGCCCAAATTTATGAAGATGAAACATCTTCAACGGAAGCCTGCAAACACATTGTCAACGACTTAGTATTACTAGACATAGATACACCGAACACCAATGTCTGCAATTGATTAAATCCAGCAATATAAATACAGTTTAAAGGTGGATTTTTCGCTTGATTGACCACTGAACACGTCAGAATAAGTCAGTTTGTTTGGGTTGTGGGTTGCACGGTGGCTCTCCTTACAGCTAGAAGATCCCCAGTTCGCATCCCGGTGAGGACACCCGGGATCTTTCTGTGTAGAGTGCAGTGTGGGTTCTCTCTGGGTTCTCCAGCTTCCTCCCACAGTCCAAAAACATGCTGAGGTTAACTGATGATGCTAAATTGTCTGTAGGTGTGAATGTGAGTGTGCTTGGTTGTCTGTCTCTAAGTGTGGCCCTGTGATAGACTGGTGACCTGTCCAGGGTGTCCCCTGTCTTTGTGACTCAGCTGCAACCAACAGTCACGTGAAAAAAACTTTTCAGATGAACTGCAGGCGGTGTTTACACAGAGAGGAGGAGTCAAGAATAAAAACTAATGGAGAATACCAGTTGTATCATATCTATAGTATGTTGGGTCACCGTTATTTTAAAGATAAGCTAAGATGAACTATACTGGGCAAAGTCACAAGTACCAACAGTACTGGTTACACCTGTACATGCTGATTTGAGTTTTTTCTCCCTGTAGTCATGGTTGTTCTGTTTCTATAAAGATGTAGGACTTTAGATTGCAGTGACACATGAGTAAAAATGTGATATGAGCAAAAAAAAAAAAAAGTCCAAAAACTACTTGGGGTAAATCCAGGGGTTTATATTTTACTTTTTTTTTTTTTTTTCCAGAGGACACCAGGTGTTGAGATAAACCAGCAGTGACGCTTTCATGAACTCTTTCCACATTGAATCTGCTGTTTGTGCTTTGACAGTGTGTGATGGAGAATAGCATAACGGATTTATTTAGATGAAAATGTCACGGAGGCAAATAGAAAAAAACAAACAAACAAATTGAAATGCAGGAGAATAAAATGGAAGCGCGCCCGAGCCGAAATAAACCATTAAAAAAAAAAAAAGGTGACAATAAATCAAAAATGAAATTGACACAAACAGCGATCCCGTAAGCATGTTTCCTCGTATGTTACCGCGGAACGTCAGCGCGCATCGCTGCGAGCACACGTGTCTCTGAATTCACTTTCATATTTGTTTTGTGTGCGTCGCTCCCCCCTCGAGCGTCGTGGCAGAATACAGAATGAGCGACCATTGTATTACCTCCTCCCTGGAACTCTTTAAAGAGCACACGGCTCCCCAGCTGCATGTTAATGCAATCATTATTTTAGTCTTTCTTTTGCTGATACTACTTTGACCTTCAATGCATTCTTCGGCTCATTTTTCTCCAGGGAGGATGAAATTGGCCACGTAACAGCGGAGCTTCTCGTTTGGCAGCTCTTCTCTCTGGGCTGAGGTCGAGCCGCCGAGCGAGCTGCCCACTCCAAACGAATTTAAGGGGAAATCTGAGAGAATTTCTCTGTTTTGGCAGCGAGGTGAGAAGCCCGCTAAATTATACATGCTAACAAGAGCAACCGCGGAGAGTCTGTGGGATGCTGCTGTGTTGTGACTTGAATTCGCAGACTGCTGCAATCCGCTTGAATCCTGAAAATGAATCAACAGGTTTTTTTTTCCCTTCCTTCTCTCCCGCTGCAACCACGTTTGCTCATTTCAGATAACTTTTCTGCAGCCGGAGGATCTCATACTCATGCAAATGGTTCATTGGGTGCTATTAAGATTTACAGTGAGATTCATTAGGCTGCACTGTCCTCCACTGTCGAGCTGAAGAAAGTACTGCTTATTACTGAACAATGAGATGACCCTTTTATCTCTGAAGGGGCGAAATTATAAAAAGAAAAATCCAGTGCCATCAACCTGCAGAATAACAACAAAAAAAACAAAGTTCTGACCTTTAAATAGGGACCAGCTTCTCTCACATTTTTCAGTACTGTCTATAATATCTACAGTAAATTCCACTTCTTTATCCTGAAACATGAACAGTGCCATTGCTTCTGACCTTGTTTACTTTAATCTGTTATCCGGTGGCATGGCCTGTGGGAGAAAATCCTTCAAGGACAGCCCAAGAGTATCCCGTGTCGTAATCTCTGTGAATTTTTGCTCCGAAATGAAAATGTTTTCCACCATTCAGCCATTGATGTACACGCGACCTGATAACGGAAACCGAGCATAATGAAGGTTTTTAACCTCCACCCTCTTTTGTTCGGCAATATAATGGCTCTTTTAATTTCTCCTTTAGGGCCTGTCAAGATAATTTAGTATTTAGATCTCAAAAACTCTCCCCCCCTCTCCTGCCTTTTTCCGTCGGGTTGAAAGCACTCGGAGAAAGTTTTCGCCTTCGGTCACCGAGAAGAAAAGGATTGTGATGTTCTCTTTTCACTTGATAAGCCGCTGAAGTTGGACTGTATCTGGGCAGCGCAGTGAGTCATCCCTGATGTTTTGAGCCTTTGGCGGCCGACCTGGGAGGCCCTCTCCCTGCACCACTTCTCTGACTGACTGTGTGAAGCCGGCTCCAAATCCAGCCAAACATGTTTGAAAAGTAGTGTGTGGCCCCTTGAATCTTCTCCCGGTCCCCCCGCAGCAGGCTCAGTGGGAGAGTGAGAACGCCTAAATAGCCTAAAATGAGGCATGATATCCTGGAGGTGTCAACATTCACAGACACAGAAGGAAGCTCGAGGTGTTATCGAACGTTGATCCCGACCTTTTCCAGCCGCAAAAATCTGACCAGAATATTTTCGGATGCCCCAGTAACAACTTAGAACTTACCCACCAGGATCGTACCGGTCTCACAAGTCTATGCCGCATTTTCAGCTTTAACTGTTGGTATTCATTCTTGAGTCAGAATCAGTGGCATCGTCTCAAACTGTACTTTGGTTGTGGTAGTAATCCTCAACATCAGATGCTGAAACTTAATTTGGCTGCAATAAAATGAGAACATATGAGTTGGACTCCATCCGAAATAGCTTTACAACCTCTTATACCTTTAATGCAGTGCTGAGAGACAATCATGTGCATCAGTGTGTCCATAAGACTGAAACACTAGCTTTCAGACATATGTGCTGCATCGGTTTGGGTCACGCTGTGTCTTTTACACGACAACACCAACTCATTCACTTGCACAGAGTTGTATAAATGATGTTACACAATGTGCAAATGTTTTTGGTTTGAAAATAGGGCAGCAGTTGATGGCATATCAAATGTAATTTTAAAAAATGTAAGAAAGTTGCAGAGACGGGCTGATAAAACAAGTAATTTGAAGACATCGCCTTGGGATCTGGAAGCTTGTGATGCACATTTTTCTGTCACAATATAGACAGAACAATTTATCAAAAACAGAAAAATCATAAACTCACTGATGATATAAACAATCATTTGTTACAGACATTTTATTCATGCTCTGAACTAAAAGCACTGGCAGTGTATAAAGTCCTGCACCTTGAATATGATCTTCTTTGATTATTTCATTTACAAAGTTGAAAAAGAATGAAATCTACTTGTACAACATGTTTCCAAGTGTTGCCAATGCTAGAAAAGAAAAACAAATATTGGCTACAATTCTACAATTTCATTTAGCAGACGCTTCTATCCAAAGCGACGTCCATCTGAGAGCGGATACAACACAAGCAAGGATCTGGATGCTCTCTAGATACTGGCTCTACATACCATAGATATGCAGCAACTTACATTTTACATTTGTTTTTGTAATTGTCTTCTCTCTGCTCTGTGTAAACACTGTCTGCATTTCAACTGAAAAGTCCCTAAATTTCATCATAAGTTGGACTTTGTCAAGTTTTCTGATGGGAGAGAATTAAAAATCCAATATTTTTTCTAGTTTTTCCAATTTGTTGCTCTGGTAAATGGTGTAATTTTGGTAATTAAAAAGATAAAGATAGCAAGTCTGTCAAACCTGCTCTTGTGGTTTTGGTGTTCAGAAGAATAAGATTGCAGTCAAACTGTACAGACTAGACTCTTCTAAGATCACAATCACAATGCGAGCCGAGGTCATGTGATCCCACTGATCCAGCTGCAACGTGAGCACACTGAGTGCGTCATGAACATGTGTTTTTCATTCCCCAGCTAAATTATACATACACACATTGCATATTATATGTATAAGATGATAAATTAGCAGCTGTATAAAATAAAGAACAAAAGCAAATCCTCACAAGCTGCAGTAAGCTATTTTTTTTTTTGATAAATTGCTTAGAGCTCATTGAAACTTAATTCCAATCTGAAATGTCTTTCTTAAACATTTAATATTTACAAACGAATGGCAGCCAGATGTAAATGTATGCAACAAATATCCATAATAATTGTTAATAAATGCTAAATTTGGATCACATTTGTGCAATTGAGCCACTTCATTGAAAAAAACTCAAATAACAGCATAAATACTGAACATCTGCAGTGAAATAACCTCAATTTTCTAGATTTTGTTTAAAAATTGTGCTCCTCTGTAATCTCAGCATTCAAAAGCTGATGAAAAAAAATAAAGGATTTTATAGCGGGCTGCAAGGTGACACGTTGGTTAGCACTGTTGCCTCGCAGCAAGAAGGTCGCCGGTTCA
>NW_007578036.1:465321-488690 GCF_000690725.1 Stegastes partitus | reverse complement strand
AGTAGCACAGCACTGATCTAAGCTGCTCCGGAACTGGAGCTATTATGCACGACACCGAGCTGGTATTTAAAGGTCTTATATTTCTATGTTTTTAATTTTAACCACATGAAACGGATCGTATATCTATAGATTCTCATGTCGCTCGATTTGCATTAAATGAATATTCAAGTTCAGCATGAATATTAGAAGAAACGAGTCCTTTGAGACAGTAAATAAGACTATATAAATAAATGAACCTTTAACTCTGATGTATTGACTTCACTCGTTTGTGCGGTGTTCTTTGCGAGCCCTCGCCGACTGTTTTACGAACACAGAGCCGTGCGACCTTGAGCTGCTCATAAGAACTGCTCGAAACTTCCATCAAATATCCTGCCGACTGTAATCCTCGTCAATCTAAAGCTGTAATCCATCAGTGAGCGTTCTCCTTTTTCTTGCGCACGTGTTTTTTCCCCCCTGAACATCCTTTTGCTTTGTCTTATTTGTCCGCTAATATCTGACAGACTGTGTGTAGAAGACACAATGAAAATAAATCCTGAAGATGCTTGACACGTGTGAAAAATAACTGTCAAGCCTCTGTTGTTCTGCACATAGCCTGACATCTTTAATTATATCATAGCACCGTTCTTTTTTTTATACTACTGGTTTAATTCATGGCATCAAGGAAGAATGTATACATCTGTTAAAGCTACATTAAGCAGCCAATGACCTTTGTCAAACTCTATCAGCCACCAGTACAGATCTTAACAGGAAACGTCAGGATATATCTGCTCTTTTCCTCATGCGTTCAGTCACTAAGCCTGCTTTCCATGTAAACGACTGCAAGAAAACATGCAAAAAGAGGGATTCTACAGCAATAGATTCAGTGAACGGAGCAGTAAATGCTGGTGTTTTCTCCCCGTGGATGTATTGCAGCAGGTATCTCCTCACGAATGAGCTTTCAATGAGATTAAATGTGGAGGCCGGTGAAGTAATTAAGTCATTTAGATGCTCATCAGTCTTTATTTCCACGCTTAATTTGCCTATAGATTGATTAATATGAGAATTCATTAATGGGACTAAGCGGGGCAGCACCTGTACTCCAACTGTAAAGGACCTTTTATGAAGCTTACTTTGCAAATAAAGCTTGACTCGGGAAGGAATTAGTGGCGTTACGGGGCCTGTAATTCTGAAAAGCTTACTGTAGGAGTAATCCAGAAGTATTATGTTGGACAAACAAGTATTCCAATACGTTTGCCTTATCTCCTGCTGCATGTATAGGTCGGGAGTTGCAGCTGAATGGAGACGAGGTCAGTTTCACAGCTCCTGGTGGGGCTGTGATGCTTTCAGAAACACTGGACAATAAAAAGCAGCTTCACTGTGAATAAAAGTGATGAATTTGAGGTTTCTTCAAGGTGATGTCAGCATTTGTGGTTGGATTTAAGACGAAGATCTTTGTTTGATTCAGAAAGCAATAGGGCTGGTATTCATGACTATTTTTCCATTAATTGATCTATTGACTATTTTACTGATAAGGTGATTGTTCTAAACCATTAATTTCCCACCAAGAAATTCACAAGAATAACTTAATTGAAGTTTGTTTTGACATTGCATAATACAGCATAGTACAAAATGTAAAAAAAAACAAACAAAAAAAACCTTAATTGCTTTTACTGCAAGTTTTATTGTATTTTTATTACTTCCATCTGTGCATCACTTTGTGTTAAATTTCATTTATATGGAAAGTGTTGCATGAATACAGTGTGACTGATTGATTGAAGTATGAAAATGCAAAACTGTCGGTTGTGATATGATAAAAAATAAACAGAAAATGAGGGCTTGTTTTTAAAGTCAGTAATGCAACTCCAAAAGAAGTCCAAGCTTCTATTAAATACCTTAAAGTGTAAAGTTTGGATCCACATAGAATAGAATAGAATAGAATAGAACTTTATTGATCCCTTTGGTGCAAACCTCAGGGAAATTGTTGATATAATAAATAGTAATATATAATAAATCCTCCTCAAAGGTGATGAACTCTTTAAATGTGTGTTATCCCAGCTAACTGGGAAAAGGTTGGTCTTCTACTGTTCAGGGCAAAGTGCTACGTGGACATGATGAATATTTGACAAGCACAGAGGAACTAAGGCAGCTGCTTTCCTCTTTACTGTGTAGTTGATCTCTGATCTCTAGCTTTTAATTTAAAAAAAATCACAACACAGGAGTTGTTTTAAACTTCTGTGTTTGGTGTCAGATGATGTTGCAGTTATAAAATCAGTGGTTTGGTGGTGCAGAGCTGCAGCTTACAAGGAGTTGCTGGTTGACGCGTAGTCTTAGGCCACATTTACACATAGCAGGATATTTACTACAACGGATCTATGTTTCAAAAATAACATTATTCACACCAGATCGTTTTCAAAAAATATCTTCGTTTACACAAACTCGCATGAACAAGTCTTTAAGAGCTGCTATGAGAATGCCAAACCTAATGGGGGCAGTGTAACGAGTTCTTATGAGCAGCCAATCAGAATCCTGGAAAAAACACAACGAATGGCACAAATTATTTCCTGTTACTTCAACAATAATGGCATAAGTGTTGTTTGTTTGGACCGACACAGAAGTGGAGCTACTCCTAAATGTGGTGTTCGAATACAAAACAAGTAAAATACTTCAAAATGTTGTCTTTCTTTGACAGTAGTCGAACTGTAAACATGACGCTGATGATGCTTTTGTCATATACTGTGATGCCAAACTCCGTCTCCTCCTGTCTACGAGCAAACGTAAAGACAGAGTTTTCCCAAATCTCCGCTTTGGCCTGAGTTTTCAGATGTGATTGTTTGCGGTGACTTGTAGCTTCGTTTATGTGTAAACCAAAGGCCCAAATGTACTGAAATATCACAGCTTCAGTGGCGATTTCATACGAGTTCAGTTGTGGGACAACAGAAGTTGGAAAATACAGAAATGAGAGCAGCTTTATTGTGAATTCAGCTGTATTAAAATACCACATATGTGAGCACAGAGAGCAGGAGAGAATCCAACAGATGTAAAGTGCCTCCATGCTGAATAGAACCTGTGTTTTATCTTCAGGTGTTCATTCATTGTGTTGATGCTGATGTGATCTGCCATCTAAACAGGTCTTCGCTTTGTGTCTTTGGAAACGTTTACACCTGAACCGAGCTGCCACCATTATCTAGAACTTCAGCATTATCAGCAGTTGACCAATGGCTGGAGACACAAACTGACATCATGATGCAAAAATACTCATTGGTACACAAGAACAACATTTGTTACAATGAATTTAAAAAAATAATAATGTTGGTTAAAAATATGCTGACTTAGCAGCTCTAGAAATTTAACATGAGGTCAGCTTTGAATCTCACAGCTTTGCACTTTGAGGACCAGCGACTGACAAAGAGTTAAAGGTTGTCCCATAATGAAATAATTTTGCTTTTATTTTTCTTTACCACGTCAGTGTCAGGGTTCAACACATCTTGGTCATGTTTGCCTGAACAGAATCGTTTGACATTTGCAGACAGATCGGGGAGAAGGCCGACTCACTGACTGACTCTCACGTCTGTCTGCAAGCTGTTGATCAATATCAGAACTGCTGCCGGCATCTGGCTAACCTCCCTCAGCACAAAGACTCAGAGGAGAGAGCAGCTAGCAGACACTTTTACAGATTCAACAAATTAGACATAAAGTGTTAATGAGCTTTAGAGATGCTGGTACATGGAGGTGAATGTTGTTACCTTTGGACACCAATGAGCCTTTTTTTTTTGAAGTCTTTGAGCAGAGCTAAGCACACTGACTGCTGGCTGTATCGTCATATTTAGTCCCCCACTAAGTTTCCTCAGTGAAAGGAATAAGCTTATATCAGCTCTCTTATTGTAAAAGCACATGCTAAACCTTCATCCATGAGCTCTGGAAACATCTGCTGGGAATACGAGCTCAACAAAAGGCCCATATAACTCCTGCAAATGGCACGTTCCCGTTTTGTACGAAGAATTCTTTCTTCTGAAATAGGGCTGCACAGTGAATCTAATTTCGATTATGATATCGGCACCTATGAATGCACCTGTCTTACACGTAGGTGATGCGAGCTAGAAACGATTGAGACAAAAAATGGCAGAAAGGCAGCCTTTAGTTGACAAGAAAGGGAGAATATCATCACTGATGGAGCAAGGGCATATACACGTATGTGCAGGCCTTTACGTTGTTTGCTTTTTTTTCTTTTTCTCTTGTAGTTTCACATCTTTTCCCTGTGAAGCTGTTCATCTTTCATATGTGAGAAAACTATAGAAGAGTCTTGGTGCTCTGGGATCTTCAGAGCAGACAGCTGAAATAAAAGTACGCTGCACCGCTTTGGAGGTGCACTTAGCAACATGCAGATGAATCAAAGCACACATGCTGAGTTGTGTTTCTTTGGTATTCGGTACAGTGAGCTCCACCTGGGATAGCATCAGAGGGGGCACACGTTTCTGTCCTGCTCCACATCGGGTGAAGGATTCCTTTGATGGTACAGCATCGCAAAAGCCTTCCTTCTTATGTCATCCACTCGTGTAGTTATTTAAAATAGAAGTTAGTGTTATTTATGTTTTTGAGCTCCACAGACAACTGGTGCTTATCACAATAAAGACGTTATTGAATTTACTGACAGTAAAGCGAGTTCAGTCACTGCATCCTCTCAAGCTAAAACATATGCTTCTTACTTGTAGAAGGCTTTAACTCTCTGAATTCCCAGCAGTTCCTTGATGTTTTTTGCTTTTGTTTTACTTATTTTGTGCTCATTTTTTACTGCAATGTAAAGTCCTGCACAACATATGGAAACAGTGCAACTACTAGTAGTAGTGAAGATTCCTCTATTGTTTTTTTTTTTGTAACATATTGCCGTGCTGTGCTGAGCAGTGAAGTCTTCTTTTCTTTTTTTTTTTATTTTATTTTTATTTTCCTATGCTTTTTTTTTGTGCTGAAAAAAAGGGGAAGTTGTTTTCTATACTGTTGTGTATAAGCACAGCCTGCAGTTCAGCCAGTTCTGCTGAAAAGTCCCTGAATGTTCTGATGTGACTATTGGTTGCAGCTGAGTTGGTGACGGCTTCATGGTTGTGCTGAGAAGCACCGATTTTTTGGTTTGTTTGTTTTTTACAGGATCTGTCTAATGAAACACTTCACCTGTGGTGAATTTTGAAATGAGACTGATTTTGATAAATTAATATGATTTTAGGCTCAGCTTTGATTTGAGTCTTCTTGTTTTCACACTTTCTGGCTGGGATAAATTGTGTAATTTTGGCTTTTTTTAATTTTAATTTTTAATTTCTTTCTTTTTTTTTTAAGAAACCATGAATTTTAAATTAATCTGCAGGTTTTAGTGTTAATGTCTCAAAAATGTGTCTTTACATTTAGTAGCTTTTTGTTCTATTGGGAACACTGAATGAAATAACATGCTTTACTAATATACTTTTTATTTTGTGCATATTACTGTTGGTGCTGAAAAGAGTTCAGGAGCTCTAAAGCACTGTTTATTGGTGTTTTCATTTTTGTGATTTTTTTTTCTGACATCTGTACTTCACATACTTGTCAGTTATGATCAAACTTTTTGACACTTTTCCATTTGGCATTTAATCAAAGTTTTGAATTGCCAAACATTAGCAGATAAACAAACTAGTAAAGGAATGCAAAGTTTCACCTAGCGATTAGAAATCACCAGTGAATTTTTAAATAATTTCTCTCACGCAAGTGGAGGCACCGGGGCAGTATGGGCATATCAATTAGATGCAAATAAAATCAACCACGGAAACAACAAAGCCTTGTTTTGTAGGTTGCTATGGGAACACACAAACATGGCACACGGTGTAAAGGTAACAGAGGAATCTCACAGCCGTAAACTGTATATTAGACTGCGATGAGCCCCCGGTGACCAGGACTGGAAACACAACAGAGCAGCTTCACCCAAGTTCAACCCAACAGGAACCCAAATGTAAAGTTTGTTTGTGCTGAATACCAACACACGGATCCGCGCAGCAACCCCAAAAGTGATGAAACAAGGTCTGCATTGCAGTTTGTGTACAGTCTGGGGATGCTTTAATGGCAACAAATACCTCCTGAACTAAACAGTTTGTTTTGTGTCCTGGTTGAATTTTGCACTGCACATAGATCTCTTCCTTTTTTCTTTTTGTTTTTTGCTGTCTGGATTAAGCTCTAAGGAAGGTTTGATGGTGAAAAATTCCTCCAAATGTGCCTCTTTCACCTGCAGTAGTCCCAGAATGTCCAACACTTCACAGGCATCGAGAAGTCAACTCCTGTCAGCATTTATTAGACTAATGACGGTAGTTGAACATCAAAGGAGACACGGAGGTGGAGCAGTGTTCTCTGTTTGAACCTGTTCCTCTTTATGATAAAGCTTAAAACGCCCTGTCTGAACCAGGAAATAGCCATAATAACACCGAGGTGAAGTAATGCACAGCAATTGGCGACATTTGTAGCAGTGCTGACCGATTTCGTCGCAATTTGAACATCGCAAAAGACTGCCCGAAACGCAGTGAATCAGAAGAGTCGTTTCATGTAGATGCATTCACACTCTGCATGCAGTCATCTGACCCATCAGACCAAGTCCTGGATATGTGGGCGATGCATTTACACCGTTTAACCAATCAGATTAAATTCCAGCTCACTGTCAGCTACGCTTGCATGAATTTGTGTCAGTTTGTAAGTAAGTAAACCTGATCGTAAGACTTTTAAATTGATTGGTATCGGGAGGAAGCTAAGCCTGATTGTTTGTTTACATCCATTGCTGCACAGGAACTTGAAACATCAGCAAAAGTGGTTGTTTTATACGTCACTGGGATATAAAAACTTGTTCCTGGTTTATTCCTGCTTGATTTAGTAGTTGTGCATTGGCCGGATGTCATTGAGCCTCAGAGAAGACTTGGTCATGGTGTTCTTTTAACAGTTAAACTCCAACAGTGCTCTCTGCTTGCCAACATGGTCGTGCCTCCATTGGTTGCTACAGCATTAAACACATGTACTGTCTAGGAAAATGGTATCAAGTAACAGCAGACACTAAATAGTAAATGACTCAAAACTGATCAGGAGCAAAAAAACCCCAACAACTTAGCGTAGCTATAATGTCCTGTTAAATCAATGTTCTGTAGACTTTAATAGATATTGCAGTGTAATTTGCTTTATATTCAGTGGGCACAACTATTCAATGTTTGGGTCAGTGTTAGCAATGTACCTACAAACCCTCTGATGTCCAAAACCCACCGGCGGTTTTTAAGGTTTGTTTTTTTTTTATATTTAATTGGAAAAAAATACATTATTTATAAAGGCCGGAAACTGCCAGAAGACAGGAAAGAAAAATCACATTTTTAGCTCATCTTGATATTTTATCAAAATCACTAGAAATTTACCAATAATAAACCATTTGAAGTGACCTTATTCTTGAAAAATTGTTGTACATGTTGATTCCTGGTTTTCTCAATTTTTGTAAAAACAAAAAAAAAAATAATTCAAAAAAATTCAAGCATTAAAGCAGAAAACCACAGGAACTGTATCGTTATTTTGTTCAGTATTTCTTTATTAATTGTAAGTCATATTGTCATTACAATTCTGAACAATGCCATCACACATCTCAGATTTTACCAATATCATGCAAGTCTAATTATATATATTTTTTTAAAAGTTTGTTTGAAAATTTACATAATTAGAGTTTTTCTCAGTCGCTTTGGTACATTTCTCAGATAAAAAATGAAATTCTCAAAACTACTTGTTTAATCTTCACATCATTGTGTCACTTGTGCACATCAAAAAGCACTTTCTCATTTCTTTGAACAAGTTCTAAATGCTTTGGTACATCCATGCAAATGAGTACAGTTCTCTGCTGTTTCCTACATTATCAGTTGCTTATGTCATGTTGATCATAATGTATTATAATGGGTCTCTGTTGAATAGTCTCGCCCCCACAACATTTAGCCATTAGTTCATCGCATAAGTCTTCACATGCAAAATGGTTGAACAAGTTGTCAGAATACGTTGAGCATGTTTCTATACATTTCCATTAGACTTTTTTTCTAAATCTGTCCTGAATTGGTAAGTTGCTCCCAGGTCACTCTTGACTTTCTCTAATGAAGGGAAATGTGTGTAGCATTACATGTCAATCAATGATCAAACTGTTTTCTGAAATAGCTCAAAGGTGCATCTTATGAACCATCAACTAGCAAATATATCGGAAGACTGCACTGTAGTTCCTACTGCACTGCATGTACAGTTTTCCCTAAGGAGACTGAACTATGTTCACATTTCTACTTTTGTTTTTCTCTTTGTGCTGTGCAGTGCTGTCTTTTCCTTTCTGTATCACAGTGACATGATCTGTCAACAAATTACAGGACAAACAGCAACAGCCTAAATGTGAATCTTGTCCAGTCTCTTGTGATCAATCTCCCACATACACTAAGATGTAACTCACAATTTACAATAATTGTCACCAAAACTTTAGCCATAGTTTACATCAGAACATCCCTCCAGAGTACAGTTATACTGACAACATGACTACACAATTTGACTGTCTTATCTGTACACACTGACACAAGGACTTTACATTCTGATGACACTGACATGTTCACTGACACAGATATTTATTTTTGAGAGATGAACACAGGATTTTCAGCAAGTAACTGCCTTTTGCAGGTACTCCATGGAGTTTTGCGATTCGTACGAATTGTTTTGAGAAATGCACTTAGTGTTTTGTAAATGTCGAGAATGATTCGAGAAATGTACCAAAGCGACTGAGAAAAACTGTAGCACCTGTCAAGCTACAGATTCAGCGGTAAGTTAATGAGCACCTGTTATGATAATCGATTTTTCATTGGTTCAGCGTCAGTGTAGGACTGTTGCTTGGACAACACAAACCGTCAAGACATCACCCACTTCTTTAGACATTTCACAGAGTAAAGAATTAATGAGTCAGTTGAGCAAATTAGCAGCAGATTAAATGAGCTGCAGGTGTTTCTGTTTCCATCTGAATCGCAGAACACACCCAAAGGTCTTTGGCATAAATAATCACCTTCTGTGATCGATGACGGAGCAAAGCTTTTTGAAGCCCAAATCCCAGTGGGTTTTTTTGTCTGTCAGCATCATCACCTCCTTCTCCACCCCAAATAGGAAATTATGCTTGTCAGCACCCTGACCGAAGCCGGCTGGGTTTGGAGAGGAAGGGATCAAAGCCACTGAGGGCAGTAGCACATGGCCACTGGGCCCCATTAACGCTCCCTCTTACTTAAATTTCTCTCGCCCTTCTCTCATCTTCAAAAGACCTGTCTTATCCAATTCTTCCACACTTTCCACGGTGGAAGATGTGATGGGACACAATAGCATCAAAAGGGGAAATACAGGAAATATGGAGGCTACGGATGATGTCCTTTGGTGTTTCAAACGAGTCAAAAATGTGAATAATAGATGAGAAATGTTGCAGTGTATCTAAAAAGTAAGATATAACTTCTTCATTGCATCAGTCTTGATTGAGGCTATTTCATACACCGTGGTTGAACCTATTCTTATTGACAGAACTTTTAAGAAAGCTTTAACGTGATGTAAAATGCTCCCCTATCTTGCTACGTTGACTCAAACAAGCCGAGACCTTTTCCCCATCAATTCAAAAAGTGGCATTCTGTACACAAAGTCGAGTGTTGGGAAGATAAAAGTACACCGTTCTGCTCTTTTCTTGAGTGGACTTTGGAGTTTGAAACATATATCCTGACAAGCGTCATCTATCACAGTTTCTTATCTGGCGGCGCTGTCAACAGGCTACTTTAAAACATGATGAAACAGCCTTCAGATCCAGGTGCTATCAACGTCTGGAAAAGCCTCTCGAAGAAGAAAACTGAGCTATTAATAAGATGCTCTGGTCTTATAGCAAAAAAAGGGAGAAATGCCAGCATGGCCAAACACATCTCCCGGGGGGTTGTGATACGGCCTTTGGTTTATTAGATTGTTTTGATGGAGCTCCGTTGTTAAAACAAGAATGCAGTCGCTTGTGGTTTGATCTGACCCTTACGTGCCTGACAAGTTATCCGACCAGCTCTGCAGAAGTTGCTGTCACTCCTGGAAAACCTTGTGTAGACTTCAACTTCAGGCGCCTTGACAGCGAAACGGAAAGCGAGGTTTAAAGGCGTATAGGGCGTGATTTCAATGTAAAACTACACCTTAGAGCTAAAGCACGAGGTGTGCTGTCAGGGACTCGGAATTGATATCTCTGTGGACAGGATTTGATAACTCAAAAGTTGACAGCGAAGTGCAGAGCAATGTCTCAAACAGCCGTGAACAAGCACATAAGTGCAGTGACAGCGATATTAAATTTCAAGCCACGGTTTTAAACATTTAAGCTTTAAAAACAAAAAAATAGAATTATTACATTAAAATATGTCTCAAAATCCTGTGAAATAATGAGTGATAAATGACATGGAAGTTCACATAGACATCCAGCTCATAAAGGACACACTGGTAGCTTATTCTTTGGTAATGTCAGCACATTTTGACTTTGTAAACTTTTTATAGCTGAATATACAAAAGAACATGCCTGCATGATTTCTAAAGTTGTGTTGACACATGATTAAATCAACAAGGCTCACCTAATGATAATTTATCTGCTGTTGTCAGCCGCTGAACCCCTAAACCAACCACTGGGTTTGAAGTTGTGTGTTTTAAAAAGTGCCAAAATTGCACCTGTTTTCAACTGATTTCCAACTTTTTGGCAGTTCTATGAACTTGAACTCTGTACATGTCATTTTCTCAGAAAAAATACAGAAGTATAAGCTTAAAATCCCAATATTTCACCAAAATCCCTTTATTCTGCATGTCTAGTTTAAAATTTTGCCAAAAACTAACAAACAAAGATTCTGTAAAAATCACAAGATTATGCTGATTCTCCTCAGCACAACCATGAAGCACAACCGTGACTCACCTCTGACTAACCGTTAGAAAAAAAAAATTGGCTTTTCGGCTGAACTGCAAGCAGTGCACAGAGCGGATAGGAGATAGTATACAGTAGTGAAACATCTATAGTACATGTTTATATGGTGGCTTCCATTATATGGTTCTATAGTGTACAGCTCTATTGTATTGTATTTCTCAGCTCTTCCTATTTATAGTTTTTATTTGTTCTCTTTTCTTCCTGTTACTTTTTTGTGCTCTTTTTCTGTATCTGTGCTGCTGCAACAAGTGAGTTTCCTCATTGGTGGTGAAGAATAAAGTACAATCTAATCTAATTTCCATGCACGCCACGCACAATAGATGTTTAGCTACGATTACAATGTTTTTGTGATCTAGGAAAGCCAAAATCATAATCGAAATGCGATTAACACCTGTAGGCCCTTGAAAAAACATTGTACATTTTAATTTCAGGTTGTTGTTTTTTTTAAAGTTTTTGTAGAATAAAATTAAAACAATTGTGCTTTTATTTAATTTTTAATTAAATTTTATGGTTTATGATATTATAACTGTGTCATACTGGACAGGAGTCACTTTCATGTTTTCTGTACTTGTAATCATCGTTGTGCTGGTTTCATAGAGGTGCAGGACTCCAGATTGCAGTGGAAAAATGAGCCCACAGTGAGTAAAAATGTGGCCGGAGCAAATAAAACCCAGACACTGCTTGTGCCTCAAAGGGTTAAGACATTAAGTTTACTAATCTTGCTGTCAGCATAGGACTTTTGACCATTATGTTAAATCTTATTCAGTCCTGTTTTATTCAGCTCAGACATTTCTTCTGCTATTAATTCATTCCTTCATTCTCTCCCGTCTACATTATTATAATTCATTCAACACGTGCTTCAGTCAAGCTGCTCTAAATCGATTACAGCTGGTTCAAAATGCAGCTGCCGGGCTATTAAGTAGAACTAGCTGTCGGTCCCGCGTTGCCCCATGTACTTGCATCCCTCCGCTGGGTTCTTGTGAAGTTTTGAATAAATTACCAGATCCTGTTGATTACATATAAGGCACCGCATGACCTTGCCTCCAGTCATATTTCTGATTTCCTCGTTCCTCATTCCATTTCTCGACCACTGTGATCCTCAAATCTCTCCAGTCTTTGCTCAACCTGCAAAAACAAAGGGTGATTGTGCCTTCGCTGTTTTAGCCTCAGCCCTCTGGAATCATCGGCTCCAGTCTATCAGATTTGCTTAATCTTTGGACTGTTTTAAGCAGCTCCTACAAACCCCCCATCTTCATAGGCAAGCCTTTTTTTCTTTTTCAGACTCTCATCGCTGTTTTATGTTTTGGTTCGTCTGTCTACCAATTGACTGTGTTTTATTTTCTAATTTATTCTTACTTTATTCATTTTTTTGTTTGTTTTGTGAAGCATTTTGTATCTTCGAGTTTTGTTTTTTCGTGTCTCACTGTGCTATGCTTCATATTGTAATTTATTCTTACTTTATTCATTTTTTTTGTTTGTTTTGTGAAGCATTTTGTATCTTTGAGTTTTGTTTTTTCGTCTCTCACTGTGCTATGCTTCATATTTTAATTTATTCTTACTTGATTTGTTTGCTTTAAAAAGTCTGTAAATCAACTTGCTTATTTACCAAGAGGGCTTTACCCCCATTTAATGGACAAGTCAGCTCTGTCACTCTATTAGGAAAGCTCATCAAATATCTAAAATACCCAGGGTTTCTCATCCTGGGAGCAAAAATTTACAAGGTTCTGCTGGTATTTGCATGTCTATTGGACATTTAGAAATTTGGCCAGATGGTTGCACAAGAGGAAATGTGAGGGGTTTTACAAAAAAACAGAATCCACGCTAGCAGCACCATGACAACCCCCAGCAAACGTCTTGGAAATTTACTCATTAGCTTGTAAGATCAAGGAGGAACTTTGACTTAAGAGAAATATGTGGGGAAAAAAAGTGAGAAACTCATTAAAAGCCTTGACATTCATTTAGTGGGGACAGAGAATACATCTGAGTTGAGATTTTTGCATAAACTTAACTTCATCCTTAACATGGATCCTTAATATCAAGCAAAGCTGTCGTTTAAGAAAAAACAACAGAATGTGTCATTTCAGAAATGCCCACAAATAAAATACATTTACATTAAATTGACAAAACCCTCTAGTGGCTGGGGTCATTATGAGCCTGGTAGGTTGGGAGTGAAGCTAAGTGAGATTGTCTTAAAGCCACAAAGGAGGAGCTCGAGGTGGTACACAGCAGTTGTTCCCATTTCCTCCTGACTGTCAATGTTGTCTGTTTTTTTAGTCATACTCATGATAAGTCTCTATAGAATGCATGTAAAAATGTATGTAGCCAAAGCGAAGTCTATGCAGAACAACCTGCATTCTTTTGGCGACTCCTCTGGTTCCAGAAAAGTCCAGATATAAAAGATTTCATGACAAAATTACCTTATTTCCTTCACATTTTCCTAATGAATTTTTGGTCTTCATTGCTAAGGTCAAATCTCATTCAATTCAGCATGAAGTTCATTTTGTGAATCCCATTTAGAGTTAAACAGACAATAAAGCAATGAAACCTGGTTGTGTAGCTACTTTGTGATTGACAAGTTGCTACTAAATGGGCATGTGTAGTGTCCTTGAGTTCACATTCAGATCCACTTGTCCCTTACTTGTCATGTCGGTTTACAAAAGACCAAGAGCATGACAGTCCAACACCAAGCTCAACTGTGACGTCGCTAGAGACTCACTGATATTGGAATTTTTGGGGATGATATATATTTTTAGACAGCAAAAAATTCCAATGTTGCCATACAGGCTAAGGTATACACACACATTTATGTTAGAGTATTATTGAGAGCCGATTATTACCGGCTTCCTGTCATAACCTGCATCACCACATTGCGTTTGATCATCCTGGCAGGCTTTTGTTTACATTCAGACCACGTACCGTCTTTGTTTCAGGTACATCTTGTGATCTGAATGTTGAGGTCAGCAGAATGGCTCCTATCAAGCGCAATGACGCAAGGAGGGCTCACAGATCATCCTTATCAAAGCTTTCTGTTCAGACTTCACATACTGACCATCCATTTCATGAATCATTAAAATCTAACTGACCCATATGACCTTTTCTTATATGCACTTATCATCAGTGCAGTTTATTAATATGGTTTTCACTCTCCTAAATAATTACCATCATTGTACTTTAGCTTATATGGTTGTATATTTCTGCATATCTATTTAATATAAATAAGCAAGTAGTGAAAAGCCTTGCTTGGACGCACGCTTATTTATATTCTAATTTCCGACAATATCACAAACTAGTTAGAAGCTTACCGTGAAGACACCACTTGACTCCGCACCACCATCAGTGATACTCTGCTACATGTGCTGCAACAGTCCTGAGAGTATTACTCCAACTACTCTAAGCAGCTTTTTCTGCATTACGTTCTGCATTAAACAAAATATTGGACAACGTATATATCAAAACTGGTATCTCTGTGATACACCAATATTGGCCAACCAGTATATCGGCTTGTACTGTCTGTCATTCCCAAACAGTAACCAAGTGTTACTTATTGTAACCTTGATGACACTGTCAACAAAGTAGTCATTTTAATCCAAAATGTCAGTTTTTAGAGCCATAAGTCAGTATGTTTTATATGATCACTCCCTAAACATATGTAAATTGTATTCTTAACCAAACCTTAAATACAACATTAGAAGTTAACTGTGTTTTTAAAGTAATCTGTAATGACTTACACAGTGTGTCTATCCAATAAGGACATCAGATCACAACATGCTTAAAAGAGCTGCTGCAAATGGTGCATTTCCTTGTTCAGTTTGAAGGACTTGTTGTAAGCCTTTTGTACACTCTCCTTCATTAAAAAAAAATGATCAAAGTGTTGGCTTTCTAAATTGAAAGAAAAATGTCAACAGCAGCATTTCTTATCACTGTACTTCACATTTTTCAGGATTAATATTAGCTTTGTATTTACATAGTTAATGTTTCTTTGGAGATCCGCCGTGCGCCGCGGTATAACAACGAGTCTCCGGCATGGCTGAGAATCGGTCAAACGCTGAGTGTTGAAGAGCCATAAATTCATCACGGAGAGTATTTTACCATGAGAGATGCTCTCTACCCGTAATCGGTTTTGTTATGGAGATGCATCAAATGAGGAGGAGGGGGCGACTGTGAACGCATCGCCGCTGTGTTGGTACTGAATGCAGACAAGACAAGCTAATTATTATGGAGGAGCACAGCTACAACGCTGCGCTTATTAAATTACTCTGGACCATGCATTTACCTCAGATTTAGGGATGATAAAAGATGTGGGTCCTGCGGGTTGAAGACTAATCATTTCAAGTGAAGCGAAGTGAAGGTCATGTTGGCTTCGGCGTGAGCTCTGGCCAGAATGTTTTCAAAGGAAGAAATATTCGTCTGGGCATTTTTTATTTATTTTTTTATTTTTTTTATACCCACTACATTACTTGCTGTCCTGTCATATTTCTGTCTGTCTCTTTCTAGTCAGGCTCAGCTTCTGTGCTTAGAAAAAATAACCTTAAATCCAGTAGTAGTTTAAATGCCTCGCAATTACATGGCCTAAATGTTTAAAGAGAATTTGCATAAAATACAGTTTAATTTAACAAGCAAAAAAAAAAAGAATCCATACTTTTTACCCAAATTTCTGAAAACTAAGCAACTTTGTTTGTTTTTCTAATTTATATTAAAAATCATTGCTCAGCTCAAAAATCCAGCATTCATTAAACTCCTTTATTTTTTTTATACCCGTTGCGTCTCTTGTGGTATGTCAAAGGAAAACATGTTATGTTTAAAGCTTTAATGCCTGCATGAATAATCTGTGTTGAATCTATGCCTCCACAAGATACATAAATTAATGTACATGTATATAGCAGAACACATCACTATGACATGGCTTTGGGGACTGTTGAAGTCATTGATCAATTATTCACAGAAGAATTGGCCAGTTTGCGGAAGTTTGGCTTTCAAACGCACTTTTTGGCCCAATGGAAACACCCACACTGATTCACACCGCCACATGCTAAAACCCGCTCACCCGCCCACTTGCATTTTCCATTTCGGCCGTTTGAGCCAGCGACTTCTCAGCAGAATACCTTCGGTCCAAAAGCACGATAATGGCTGTGATAAATCCATATTTTATTTTGTATTTTTTCGCCCTAATTGCAGATAATTCTCTGTAATTTTTGCTGTTTGTGTCAGTTTCAGGCCACAGCAGGTTAAGAGGATGGGAGAGGTACAGGAGCCAGATTTGTAAGAGACAGTATCTATTGATGTTGTTGCAGTTCCAGCTCATCACTAATAGATGTTGAGAGATGTCACAGAATGCATTATGCATAACTCAATATGCAATACATTCAATAGGGCTGCTTACAAAGGGAGGGATCTATTTTTCATGCAGTGCTCTTTGGTCTCCGTTCCTCTTCGATCTTCTTTCTCTTTGTCCTTCATTGCTCCCTTTGTCATCTCTTTTTCTCTGTGTTTTCATGACATTCTCGCTGACATAAGAGCATAATCCAGTCATCCATCAGCTCAAGAAGACAGGGACAGAAAAAAAGGAAAAAGAAAAGTTTAATAAGGGGACTTAGGAAATGGACCTTAATGTCAACCTTGAGCTAAGTGAGGCAGAAGTTTGTTCCTACAGTACGAGTCAGTTTATCAGAATACTCAGAAGATCTTATGCTCCCTGAAGAAAATGCATAGAGAATGAGCTTCATCTCTATTTTACTTGAACTTAAGAAGTTAATGGATAGACTCTTAAAGCACGCATGCTTTATTAAGAAGTGAGGCAACAGGTGACCTCTGTTGAAGTTTTAGTAGATGGTGCTGCGGTACATTAATACCTCACAAGAATGTGATATTGCAGTAAGATCATAGTTCAGAATGGTAGAAGATAATTGGCTGTGACAATTGTAACACATTACAATAGTTTAAAGAAAACAAACTGAAAAACTGAAAAATGTGCAGATAAAGGAGCAGAAAAGAGAAAGTTAGAAAGATAAGAGAAGAAGAAGCAGTTTTGGGAATGGGTCCATTGGTTGATAAAAATTTTAAATCGGCTTCTATGGTTACAAAAACCCCCAATAAATAAACACAAAGTTTATCTCAAACCAGCATCTTTAGTGAGTGAAAATGTACCATGAAGTAAGAAACAGCACAAATGGTCTGACTTTGGTTAAACCTCTTATACGTCCTTTGGGATTCAGTTGATAATGAAAAGCTGATGCATGTCAGCATATTTTACATCCTAAAATATTGAGACTGTACAGCAGTTCGCCACAACATTAAAACCACTGACAGATGAAGTGATTGACGTTGTTCATCCCATTATAAAGCAATTTTCTGCTGGGAAACATCCTGGTATTCATGTAGGTCTGACTTTGACACATACCACCCAGCTAGTCATTTCTCAGACTAAGCAAACCGAAGCCTCCCCCAGAAGGACAATTTGCCTCACCACACCACGAAAACTGCTCAGGAATGACTCGAGGAACACGACAAAGAGCCCAAGATGCTGACCCGGCCTCCACAGTCCCCAGATCCCAATCCAGAACAACCCACGACCCACAAGAACCAAAGAATCTGCTCCCAGTGTCCCAGTACCAGGCACAACATATCCACTTCTTTGTGGTGTGGCTGCACTGTAAGGACCTACACAGTGTTAGGCAGGTGGTTTTAATGTTGTGCCTGCTCGGTGTATATTGTTATACCCCAACCACAAAAAGTTTACTTGAATTCAACAGTTTGTGTGTTGTATCACTGAGTCTCTTCGAACACAGACCGTGACCTCTGAATTCCCTCTCGAACTTGTTATTGGAGCTTTCATCTGATGCAAACATCCCTCCTGGCTCTCATGAAAGACTAGAAGTTCGGTGCTGAAGCGTCGTTCAGAGGACAGACAGAGGGCTAAAACCAGTGCATTATAGAACAATGCATGCATCCTTTCTCTGTAGCTCCAAGATGGTAAAACAGTCCATCAATCCTTGTTATGTCGACTGTCTTCTCTGGAACATTGTAATCTCTTTACATCAGAACCGTAACGACCAAACAGGCCAGGCATAGTCATGAGTTCAGAAGCACATGTGGAGAAACTCGATGCAAATATTGAGATATTGTTCTCCGTAATATATTAGACTGAATATGTGCCATAGACCTTAACACAAACAAGATGCTATAGACATAACAAATTGTCCTAAAAAACAGCTTCTGAGTCCATCTATCCATGACGGAGGTGTAACAGCATGTTGCAGTATTTTCAATATGATTCCAAATAAAACATGACAATCTCATTGGCTTTTTTCTGGTTGAGAGATTCAAGACTTCAAGGTTGAGCAAATTAATTTAAGAGTCACTCTATGTGTATAGCTGTAGCTTTTCCCTGCCCCATTTACTATATTGAATGAGCCATCAGTGTGGGTTTGGCAGCTGACATAAGGTGGTGTGTATTTGTTGGTTGTGAGAGCCCGGGCAGCAAGCAAGCACATCACAATTCACTGCAGAGTGGTACCTTGTGCTGTGATAGGATTGGTAACTCCATTTTCTGGAGACATGGTGAAGTTTCTTACACGCGTCTACAATCCAAAGACTCATTTGTCATATCAGTCAATGTAGGAAGCTTACCAAGCCCTGCTCGCTGGTGTGAATTAACGCTTCTGTACCTTCACATTCCTCGCTGAGAACTCACAAATGAGTCGTAATCCCCCCAAAAATCCAAGAAGGTGGAGACAGGAATGTATTCCAAATTCAGTTCGTGAAGTAGTGGAAGATTAACCAGAAACAGCTTCTTTCCTACCTGATTTTGTTGAATAATCAAATGCGATAGAGGAAAGAATTCATTATTTTTCACAATACGTGAATGTCCTTGTGATGTTTCTCATGCTCTAAAGATAGCTTGAGGGCCAATTTCAGCTCCAACCCACAACCAGGTGATGATGTCCAGAACAGAACAGGTGCCTTTGAGTTGTAGTTGTATGACAATGCAGAGACCCTCAAACATCTACAGAGCGTCCACACAAGAAATGCAAATTCATGCAAATTCTAGCTGTATTGAGACTGTTTCATTTTCAGTCATTTTATTTTGTCATCTAGCTTACTTTTACCATCGGGGAAGAAACACCAGATTCAATTAGCGCTTACAGCATAACACATCCTCATTTTGTCTCTCACGCAGGCACAATTCCTTTCTGCTGTCTTAGTAAGTACAACGATGTAGCCAGAAGCTCTGAGCATGCTGTAGGTTAGTGTAAGTCAAAGTAATGACGCAGCCTTTTCTTTTGATGAAGGTACATCTTTTTAAGTCACATGCAGTCACGTCACAGTGTGTGTATATATATATATATATATATAAAAGTAGGTTCATTTTTGGCCTAATTACTGTACTAATGATGAATGCTGTCTTGGGGAAACAAAAGATTAATTTCAGGCTTCCAAGAACATCAAGGGCTTTATAGGTTTTAAATGGCAAAGACTAAGAGTGCCGCAAGGTCAGCCCATAACATGTCTTTACCTCATTAGGTGCTGAGATGAGTGATTTCAAAAACTCACCGGGGTTAGGAAAATGTTGACTAGGTGAGTTTGATAACCTCTTACAACACACCACAAAAAGTTTATTAAATTCTGCTGAATATTCTACCACTACTTGCACTATAAAGTAATGTTTTCATCTTCGGCCCCTCGTGTTGTAAGCGTTCGATGATGCACTTGCTGCCTGCACAGGGAGGTAAAGCAGCTCCATAAAACACTTATATATTATAAAGATGAATCAAGGTGCAGAGTAAACCTTGTCAACTGCAGAAGGCAAAGCAGAAAAGCAAAAATTAAAAAGCAATACGGGGGATATATATAGTACCTCCAAGACTGACCATGTCTGTTAAATGGAAACTGAGTTAAAGAATGTTCCTCCATTGTGAGCTATTTCATTGATGAACAGTTTGTGGAGGTAATGTGCCAAGAAACACCTCGATGTGCCAACAAAAGGTAGTGAAGAAGAAGAAGAAGACGGCCGCTGACTGCATTGACAAAAACTCCACAGGGGTGTTTTGAATGTACAGGAATGTCATATGTAGAGCTGGAAACGGATGAATTACAAAAAATAGTCATCCATGAATTGTAATTTTTTTAAACAAAAAATGCTGCACATTCACAAGTTGTAGCTTCTCAGTTTTAGCCCTCAGAACTCCAAGCAGTTTATGGCTGTTTTCTGCTCTTGACATTTTTTTTCTCTCTGTGTGGTCTTTTTTTTCTGTGCTATGTGTGGGCACTATACCCCCAGCTCTAGGGGGGGAGAGCTCTTGTGTACTTTTTTTTTTTTTTTTTTTTTTTTTTTCCCAGCTGCTACCAGATGTTGCCAATACTGGGAAAAATGTTGTGTCAACATAAATATTTTACTACCTACACTTCTGATTTGCATTCACTCTGGGAATTTCTGTCGTGTGACTGTTGGTTACAGCTGAGTTACTAAACTCTCCTTGGTTGCAAAGAGGACAGTAGACTTTATTTTATTTTTTTTTTTTTTGCTCAAACGATTTAGTGCCAAAGCTATAATTTTGGCAAATGTGTAAATGCAACATCTCTCGATTTTCAGATTAGGTTTGGTTAAGTTTTCCTACCACGCAGCACATCACAGATGAGAAGTTCAAGGACCATCAAAGAGTGCATAATCCAGTGATTGTCGCTGTTTTCACAGTGTTTTGTTCTGTTAAGAGGTGTAATTTTGACAATATTGCAAGGACAACATGCCTTTCAAATCTGCGGGCAGCTTTTAGGGTTCGAAGGGTTCCACATTTCTTTGTGCTGTATGACTGTGTGCTGCATTTCCATGAGTTCAGAGCTGTTTGTCTAAAAAATCCACAAATCTGAAGATGTCAGTTTAGACATAATTGGATTTTGACTCATTTTTTTCCCACTGTTGTATGAGATTTAATAGATCAAATGATTAGATGATTCACTGAGAAGAAATCAATCGTGAGATTTACTCATCATGTGAACAGTCAATAATTGCAGTCCCAGTTATGCGCTAGTTTGACAATTTACAATTCTACAGTTTCATTTGGTAGATGCTTTTTTCCAAGGTGACGTACATCTATGAGCAGATACAACACAAGCAAATTGAAATATCTCATTGCGCAATGGAATAAAATACAAAGCAAAACTGGAGAATTGTATTAAAATAATATGAGAAAGACATTAAAATCCTGCTCTCAGCAGCAGACATCCAAACTTGCATTTCCACACCATAATATCTCAGGTGCTCAACACAGATGCAGGCTACATCTGTTTGATCCTCAATACAATTCTTTGTCTTCCAGTTGTACAGCCTCTCAGTGATCTACACTGTTCTGTTTTGTTCTTTCGTCTGTTTATTTACTCTCCACAATTAAAGTTGCCTCCGGGGCAATCAATGCAGCCAGCGCCTCATGTTGGATTCATAAAAGCTTTTCACAACATGAGCTTGTCCCTGGGTTCCCTTTCTCACCTCTTTATCCCTAATCCTACCCGTCTAGACTCGCAGCCTCCCCACCCTTACGCCGGTGTTGAAGGGAAGGCCTATCCTGTCGCTCGAGGCTCCAGATAGTGCACTGGGAATTATTGCTTTGCCCTAAATGTTGCAGGTCGCACGCTGAGCAGCAGCAGACAATAGCCAGCGAGAGACCATGTTATTCAATGGGCCTCGCTGTTGGGACATTCAAACAGTGCTGCATTGCCGGAGCTGATCTTTGTCTTTGTCATCATCAGATTCAGGGCCCTGAAATGACTTCCCTCCCCGCTGGCTGTATTTGCTTTGAAAATCAAAAAGGCTGATGTAAAATCGGGTCCATAAGTGTTTGGACAGTGACACAGTTTTTGTATGTTTGCCCATGTACACCACCACAATGCATCGGAAATGAACTCATCTTGCCAATGATACGTAGACTTATCTATAGCCAATGATATTGTATGAAACACTTTGGAGTTACAGCCAATGTTTTGCAGTGCCTCCATTATCACAGGCTCTAAAGTATTTGGGCAAACTAACATATGAGTACATATACCCAAATATAAGGACAATTGTAATATATGGATGTGTTGCTTTGCTGTCAGTGACTTTCTGAAGTCTGGAACCCAGAGACATCAGTGAATGCTGAGTTTCTACCCTTAAGCTGCTTGTTTGAGGGTTTTTCTGCCCTGTGCTTTGTCTTCAGTAAGTAAAAGCTTTGAGGGTTGAGGTCAGGTGATTGAACATTTCACAATATTGAACTTATTTCATGTAAGAATCTCTTGGGTTGTCTTTGCTGTATAGTTTGGGCTATCATCCATCTGTACTATGAGTCACTGTCCTACCAGTTTAGTGGAATTTGACTGAATCTGAACAGAAAATACAGCTTTATGCACTTCAGAGTTCAGCAGCCACATTATCTTTAAACACCAGTGACTAAGTTCAATTGGCAGCCATACATGTCCATCACACTGCCTCCATATTTGACCGACGACATGATCTGCTTTTGATGACAAGCTTTTCCTTTCCTTCTCTGTACTCCTCTATTTCCATTATTCAGGTACAAATGTGTATTTCTGTCATTTGTCTAAAGAATCTTGTTCCAGGTAACATTGTCTACTTTGGCCTGTCTGTTTCTGAGAGTTTACAGTGCTTTCCATCTCAAGGTAAACCCTCTAATTTGCATTCAGGAAGGCGTCTCTTGATTGTAGACTTGGACAGTGACATGCCTACCTCCTTGAGTGTTGTTGACTCAGCTCAATGTTGTAAAAAAAATTTTCTTCACAAAGGAAAGCGCATTGTTTATTCCATTCATCCACTTCAGTTGTCATCTGTGGTCTTCCAGCCTTTTCGGTGTGGCTGAGCTCACGTGTAGCCTTCCGTCTTTTTAAGAATGTACCAAACTGTTGATTTGACCAAACTCTCGCTGTCTGCTATCTCCCTGACAGGTCTGTTTTGTGTCACATGCATCAATATCTCTGTGGACCACTTCTAGAGGTTCCCATGAAAAACTACCAAATTACAACTCAACACTTGGAACCAACTGGTCATGAAATAAGGCGAAAATAGGTCACGCGTGGCCATGAAACTGCTTATCGTTCAACTGCCCAGTTGCTTCTGAGCCTGGGGAAGTGGAAGAATAGAATAGAATAGAATAGAACTTTATTGATCCCTTTGGTGCAAACCTCAGGGGAATTGTTGTACTAGAAGAACAACAACACAACATCAGCAACAACAGTAACAACAACAATAGTAATAATGATAACAATAATAATGGATACAGTAACAAAATTTGCCAAAGTGCCTAAATATTGCACACAGTCCGGTGATAGAGCATGATGCTCTATCTCACCCCAATGTCCTCACTCCTCACCCCTCGCTCCCCACCTCTCCCCGCTTGCTGCTCCTCCCTTCCCCCCAAAGCTCAGAGTTGAACAGTTTGATGGCTCGGGG